>NW_028270170.1:14228486-14382471 GCF_037043375.1 Chiloscyllium plagiosum | reverse complement strand
TCAACATGCCTCAAGCAAGGGGAGAGGTTCAGTAGGAGAGTTCTTATGGTAACCTCAGCCAATGCAGGAATTGAACCTACATTGTTAGTATTAGCACATGGCTATCCAGCCAACTGAGCTAATCAGTCTCACTGGATGGTGCTCTAGTCCTACAGAGACTACTGGTGGCAGTTTAACCTGAAATATTGGATTTGAGAAGTGAACCTAATGTTGTCATAAGAGTTACTTCACATCCATGTTGGAAACAGCTCAGATGCCTTGTTTTACTATTATATCCTATTTCTCTTTTCCAGTAGCTAATTATTTCTGACAAAATAATTACAATTTGTTCCATAATTATTAAATTCAAAGTCATGGAATAATACTGACACAAATAGAAGCCTTTTGGCCCTTTGGGTGCTTGCAGGCTCTCTGTAGAGTAATCTAGTCAGACCCATTCCCTTCCCCTGCCTTATTCTCATACCTTTGAAAATTTACTATTTGCAAGTTTTCACAAGTTGAAATTTGTATTTACTTATTTGATTCTCTTGATCTGAGATAGAGTCATAGAGATGTACAGCATGGAAACAGACCCTTCGGTCCAACCCGTCCATGCCGACCAGATATCCCAACCCAATCTAGTCTCACTTGCCGGCACCCGGCCCATATCCCTCCAAGCCCTTCCTATTCATATACCCATCCAAATGCCTCTTAAATGTTGCAATTGTACCAGCCTCCACAACATCCTCTGGCAGCTCATTCCATACACGTACCATCCTCTGCGTGAAAAAGTTGTCCCTTAGGTCTTTTTTTTATATCTTTCCCCTCTCACCCTAATCCTATGCCCTCTAGCTCTGGACTCCCCGATCCCAGGGAAAAGACTTTGTCTATTTATCCTATCCATGCCCCTCATAATTTTGTAAACCTCTATAAGGTCACCCCTCAGCCTCGGACGCTCCAGGGAAAACAGTCCCAGCCTGTTCAGCCTCTCCCTATAGCTCAAAGCCTCTGTCCCTTAACAAATTCCGTTTGTTTTTAATGTGTTTCCTGAAGAGACAATAAATGGGAAATCCATAATTCCAATGCTGTCGAAATGTTGCTTCCTTTAATGAATGTAAAAGCAATATTAAGCCATTAATTTCAGAAGCTCTGATCAATGAGATGTAATTTTTAGCATATTCGCTCAAATTCTTTATTCTCACTGGCTCAATCTGTAGAAATTACTCGATGGCCATAAATGACAGTTGAGTGCAGTCGTTCCCTAGGCTTGGAATCAGTTGTTTTTTATTCACCAATGGGATGTGTCCATCACTAGCTGAGCCCGTATTTCTTGCCTGTCCCTAGTTTCCTTGAGTAGATGTTAGTGAGTTCTCTTCATGAACCTCTGTAATCTATATTTTAGCAATTGTCCAATTACACTCTGAACACTTGTCAGGTAGAATATTGATTCTTCTAAAGCACAAAGGTGGTTTTAGGAGAAAAAGAGCTTAAAATTGCAATTATTTTGATTTAAGAGAATTTCATGAAATGCGTTCTAATCGGTTTGTTGTTTTGACAAATCTTTGATCAGTGATTTTCGCATAATCACTTAAACATTGATTGTAAGGACTGAATGACATTCTTCTGTTACTTATGTTTTCTGGAATGTTCCATTTCTCCATGTTGTTCAGTCCTTTCAGGAGTTTCAAGCATGATTCAGAGAGAATAACCTCCATTTTACAGCCATTCATGAATAATTTAACTTGGCTCTGGAGGGTTTTGGCATTAGATCAAGGGCTTGCTTCACTTTTCTGAACACGCAAAGCAAATTCCCATTGGTGGCTGATATTCCTAGTGGCTTTGCGAAGTCAACCAGCCAACTAATAGACATACAGCGTGGAAGGAAACTATTCCTGTTCTGAGTAACAGAATACTCACTGTCCTGCTCACTTTGTTGTAAGCCTGTCTTGGCTAGACAGTGGCATTGTGATTAGCTGGTCAACCTCTTGCACTGAGGCTGTTTGAGCGAGCCTTCAAAGAAGTGAGCCCTAGTGATGGGCTGGAAATGTCAAGATAAAGTAAGTGTCACATTTGTTTCTCACCTCGTAGGCCTGCCCGATGAACATTCGGCCGCATGTAGATGGCACTCGGTCAGTGCAACAGATCTGGGAGGACTTTTCCTTGAGTTTCACACCGGCTGTCAAAGAAGTGGTCGAGTTTGCAAAACTTATTCCGGGTTTCAAGGACCTGTCCCAGCACGACCAGGTCATTCTGCTGAAAGCCGGCACTTTCGAGGTAGGTTTTGGGGATTCGAAGATCTATGTTTGAGGTGAATGCTATCTTGTGATTGTGAAGGTTGGATACTAGAAGTAAGGTAGATTCCAACATTTGAGGATAGATTGGGAAAGCGCAAGTTAATCAACTACTCAATCTAGTTTACTGCACTCAAGAAACAGTGAAGACAATGGCAGTAATTGAGCAAGGTCAGTTTTGAGTCTATTCAGTGCAGTCTGCTTGATCTGGAGTTTTATTTCATTTGGGTAATGGGATTTTCCAAGCTGTGGTGAATTTGGAATCACGCTGAACAGTGTTACTATGATAAATATCAACCATGCACAGTACAGAAGTGATGTCAGAAATACACTGTCAGGTGTCTTGGGTGCTGAATCAGATATCCCTGTGATCTGGTTTGCAGCAGTTTGCAGTATCATTGCTATGACAACTTAGTCCATATGTGGACTGATGCCTCCCCCCACCCCACCTCCAGCATATTGGCTTTGAGAAGATTGATCTCATTGGAGAGTACCAAGATTCTGAAGGGAAACTGAAAGAACTGCGGATGCTGGAAATCAGAAACAAAAGCAGAAATTCCTGGAAAAGCTCAGCAGGTCGAGCTGCATCTGTGAAGAGAAATCAGAGTTAATGTTTCAGGTCAAGCGACCCTGTCTGTCCACAGATGCTGCCATACCAGCTGAGCTTTTCCAGCAATTTCTGTTTTCATTTCAGATTCGGAAGGGGCTTGACAGGGTAGACACTGGGATAGCTTCCACTAGCAGGGGAATCTAAAACATGGGGAGACCGTGTCAGGGTAAGGGGCTGATCATTTAGAACTGAGATGAGGAGAAAGTACTTCCCTCACAAAGCTGTGGATCTTTGAAATTCTCTACCTGACAGAGTTGAGGATGCTCCATTGTTGAATATATTTAGGGCTGAGATAATCCCAATTTTTAGTTTCTCAGGGAATCAAGGGAAATGAGGAAGAGGCAGGAAAGTGGAGTTGAAGCGGTGTGGAATAGCAGAGCAGCTCTGACAGGTTCCTGTTTCTTATGTTAACACATATGCTGTAGGGCATAGGATCCTGACTAGCAATACTCAGGAACTAGGCAAGAGACATTCCTGTGCAGAAGTAGCTGAGGGAAAACCTGAGTAATGCCTTCTGTCTAATCTAAACATTCAGAGGGAAATGGGTCTGGGTGGGTTACTCTTCAGAGGGTCGGTGTGGACTTGTTGGGCCGAAGGGCCTGTTTCCACAGTGTAGGGGATCTAATTTAATCTAATCCAAAGCAGAGGGTTGGGGTTTTTTTGGGGGTAGGGGAGCGGCAGAAAGGAGATGAATGACAAAACAGAAGATCAAGGAGTAAAATGAAGGCTAAACAAGGACATGTTTTGATGTAAAGGGGTCCAAAGCAATTCCTCATGTAAGCAGATCAATTCTCAAGTGTGTGGAATCATCAGAAGGGCAGTTTGTTGTGTTTTTACTCAGCGCTGTGCACCAGAAGGCCATGTCTGAAAAGCTTTCCCTGTGATTGCTTTGCCCCTCTTTGTATCAGGTTCTGATGGTGAGATTTGCATCACTCTTTAACATGAAGGAACAGACTGTCACTTTTATCAGTGGAACCACCTACTCCATCGAAGAACTGCGGGGCATGAGGATGGGAGACCTGCTCAACTCTATGTTTGACTTCAGCGAGAAGCTGAGCTCCTTGCACCTCAGTGAGGAAGAGCTGGGTCTCTTCACTGCCGTTGTACTGGTTTCTGCAGGTAAGGACTCACTTCTGATCAGACAGGGCCGGGTCAGTGCATTGGTTCCCAGGGCAGAGTGGCCAATGTTGGCTGAGCTAAGGGGAGGCAATGGCTTAGTGGTTTTGTCACTTGACTATTGATCCAGAGACTCAAGTAAAGTCCTGGGTCTAATTCCCACTGCATCAAATGGTGGAATGGGAATGGATTCAATAAGAAAATCTGGAATTTAATGATGCCCATTCAATGATTGTCACAAGGACCAATTTTGATCATCAGTGCCCTTTTGGAAAAGGAACTGCTGTCCTTACCTACTCTGGCTTTTTAAGAAATTCATTCTAGGGATGAGAGCATCAGGCCAGCATTTATTGCCCAACTTGGAGGGCAGTTAAGAGTCAACCACTTTGTTGTGCATCTGAAGTCACGTGTAGTTTGCTTCCTTCCCTAAAGCACATTGGACACAATTGACATTGTATTCGTGGCCGTCATTAGACTCTTCATTTCAGATTTGTATTGAATCCAGATTCCAGCATCTGCCATGGCAGGGTTCAAACCCGGGTCCTCAGGACATTACCTGGGTCTCTGGGTTAACAGCCAAACGATAAGCCATCGCCTCCCCTCCAAACCCTCTGAAATGGCCTAGAAAGCCACTCACTCATAACCAAGCCTGAGATCCCGTGAGTGAACTGAAACACAAATCGTGCTGTTTGTTGTATGGGCCCTGAAGCCAAACTGGCTTGGGGCTCCTTGGTGTCTCAGCTGAGAGCAGTGTAGACTGAGTGTCAAATGTGAGATGTTCACCTCGGCAGCACGCCATAGGTGTGCTAAACCCCCTGGGCCTGTGGGCAAGCCCTGCCCTGATGTTTTGCCTCTGAGTTCCGTGCCAGCACTAAGTTTGTCAGTGTGTCTGGAAACAACAACTGGATGGGGAAATTCCCTGACGTCTGGTGTACAGCTGTACCCAGGAAGCATAGAAAAACATGACTGTTGTGAGCAGGTTTGAAGTTTCATAATCTTCCAAGAAAAAAAATCCAGAAGCCCCGTGTTCCTGTCATCATGTCTTAACACACAGAGAATGAGCTAGTTATCGACTCACAATGGGCTGTATGCATCCGAGCCTGACCTGGAGGAGAAATTGAAGTTAACCTCCAGTTTCACAGAATGACAGAACTGTCACGGTGCATAAGAAAACCATTTGGCTGGTCGTTTCTGCACTGAATCTGTTACCTCTCTCCTGCTTTCTCCCACATCCCTACACACTACTTCAATGCAGATAATCATTCATTTCCCTCTTGAATGTCCCAAGTGAACCTGCCTCCACCACATTTCCAGGCAGTGTATTCCAGACCCGAACTACTCACTGTGTGAAAAGGATTTTCACGGAAACCAGGTAATTGACGTTGTGATGTGTTTGTTAGCCAGTTAGCGGCTGCGGAGGCCTGAACAGCAGCACGTCATCCCATGGCCTGTGACCCCCTGAGTGGGTGGCCCTGTGTCAGTATTTACATTGCGGAGAGTTCAGAGATAATTGAGTACAGAACCCCTGAGAAATTCCGAGACCTGACTGCCTGCCGTGTTCACCTTGTCCTCTGACCTTCCGGCCCTGCAGTGCCAGGAGGCTGATGCCCCTGTACATGATCACTAACCCAACCACTCTCCCTGCCAACTGCGCCACATCAAGGGGCACCTGTTCTTATCAGTGGTGGTGTCTCACCCAACTCTCCCCTTTATCATTCATCCTTCTGTGGGTCTTTAGGTTGCCAGTGACTGGCATCCTGCTCTGTACCTGCCTCCCTTCATCTGCTGTGCCTGCAGCCTGGGTAAATCTACGGAAATCCCCCCACACCCTGTCCTCCACCCTCCCCAACAAATTAAAGAGTTCCTCAACCCCCTTCGCCTTAATTACCTGAACTGGTCTGAATCAGGTGATAGCGACGTCAAAGCCACATTTGTGGCCTCAAGGAACCCTCACAAAACTGGAATCAGTGGGAATCTGGGGAAAACTCTCCACTGGTTGGAGACACCCCTGACACATTAGAAGGTGGTTGTGGTTGTTGGAGGTCAGTCATCTAAGCTCCAGGACATCTCTGCAGTAGTTCCTCAGGGTCGTGTCCTAGGCCCAACCATCTTTAGCTGCTTCATCAATGACCTTCCCTCCGTCATAAGAGCAGAAGTGGGGATGTTCGCCAGTGATTGCACAGTGTTCAGCACACCTCAGATACTGAAGCAGTCCATGTTCAAACGCAGCAAAATCTGGACAATATCCAGGCTTGTGCTGACAAGTGGCAAGTAACATTTGTGCTACACAAATTCTATTTCCAATGTAAAACAATCTAACAATTGTTCATTGACATTCAATGGTATTACCATCACTGAATCTCCTGCTATCAACATCCTGGGGGTTACCATTGAAAGTGACTGGACTAGCCATATAAACACAGTGGTGCTGGAAGAGCACAGCAATTCAGGCAGCATCTGACGAGCAGCAAAATCGACGTTTCGGGCAAAAGCCCTTCATCAGGAATATTCCCGATGAAGGGCTTTTGCCCGAAACGTCGATTTTGCTGATCGTCGGATGCTGCCTGAATTGCTGTGCTCTTCCAGCACCACTGATCCAGAATCTGGTTTCCAGCATCTGCAGTCATTGTTTTTACCTCATATAAACACAGTGGCTACAAGAGCAAGTCAGGAGCTAGGAATACTCTAATGTGTGACTCCCTCCTGACTCCTTCAAAGCCCAAGTGGGGAGACAGTGGTAATATCACTTAGCCAGTAATGCAGACTCCCAGGCTAATTCTCTGCAGATATGGGTTGGAATTCCACCGTGGAAGATGGTGAAGTATGATCTCAATGAAAATCTGGAATCAAATGGAATGATCACCAGGTTACCATTGTTGTAAAAACCTATCTGCTTCAGTATTGCCCTTCAGGGAAAGAAATCTGCCATCCTTACCTGGTGTCTGTCCTACACGTGACTCCAGATCCATAGCAATGTGGTTGATTCTTCCAGATCTCTGGGCAATAAATGCTGGCCTAGCCAGTGACACACATCCCATGAAGAAATTTTAAAAAACAGTGGGGGGGAGTGTGATGGAATACTCCCCCCACCCTTCCGCCCCATACCCACTGAGCAGGTGAGGGCTGTAGTATCATGATGGTGAATGTGCCCAGCCCTGGGAGTAGCATCAGTAAGGCCTGATGGTGTTGTTTTACTGAATGACCAGCAGCTGTCTGGTGGGGGCAAGATTAGATTGCCCACCCCTCTCCCAGTCTGTGGAGGGGAACGAGACCGTTATGAAGAAAAATAACTGGGAGCTCAGCCATTCATTTATCATTTCCGGGTTTTTAAGCTGTTTGTTCGATGACTTTACCATCCCGTGTTGTCCTCCTGCTTCCAGATCGTTCAGGAATTGAAAACATCGGCTCAGTGGAGCAGCTTCAGGAGACTCTCATCCGAGTCCTGAGAGCTCTGGTAATGAAGAACTATCCCAATGAGGCATCGCGTTTCACCAAACTCCTCCTGAAACTGCCTGACCTCCGCACTTTGAACAACATGCACTCGGAGAAATTGCTGGCCTTTCGGATAGATCCCTGAATCTCCGGCCAAACCGCAGCCACACCAGACTTGTCTCTGTGACATTTTAGAGCATTTTTTTTAATTTATATTTCAATGAACGTTTGGGTGACATATTGCATTTTGTAAAAATGTGTATATTTCAGCTGTCAAGGAAGTGTAATATATTCTTCTAAGGAATGTTCTACAAATTAATAGATTTAAATGTCCTCTGGGGCTGAGGATATGTCTGCAAAATGATCTTGTTGGTGGAACTCACCATGAGGATATCTGCTTGTTGTTTTGGAGTACTGTCTAAAAGGCAGTTGAAGAATTGTGCACTCTGAACAGTGAGCAGGCAATGATCTGCAGTGCCCTCTGATCTGTTGCCTCTCTCAATGTCCTCCTTGACTAACTACACGTCTACATTTCAATGTCCGAACCCATATCAAATCTCAGCCTCATACTCTCGTTAAACGTGTTTATCCCATTTAGCAACTGAAGCAGAGCAGGTGACATTGTTTCTTCTTGAAGTTTTGGCTGGTCTCTGATGGAAGGTGAAAGGTGAGGAGTTGACTGACGGCCTGAGTGTGATGTTCCCCATTTTCAGCTTCAGCACCAGAGGGCAGCAGCTGACACCCATCTCATCTGTTGCATTTTGTTCCTTTGTTGAACAGAAGTGATGTTTCACCTCACTTCGTGGAACAGCCTGGGGTCTCAAACTGCTCCAGACATTGTATAAGAAGCAAGCAAGCTGATCAAACTCAAGGCGTGACGTGCGTCCCTTGAAACCTGTGTTGAAATGATGGGAGCTGGCTGAGAGGAGATTGCTGCATGTTTTGTGGTTTACTTGTATTTGAGACCTCTACTGAAGATTCAACAGATCAGCTGTCATTCTCCACTCGCCCTATCCCTGCCACGCACCCATGAGCTCAAGAGATGAGGAGACCCACCCGTGGTCTGCTGAATCAATTGGCCGAGGTGCCTACAACTGGGTGAGGGAAGCTGGTGGAGGAGGTGGGTGGCTTAAGGAGGAAAGCGATCAAGAGTTTCTATCGCTGTTGGAAAATACATGTTGAGTATTGGGGGTAGTTTAAATATTTTGAAAAGTCGAAAAGCTCAAGCATTGCTGAAAAGAAGAGAACGCTGTTGAGATTTTCCATCATGCACTCATCAGGATAGACACAAGAATGCCAAATTTCTAAGGGAACAACTACTTGTGTTGTGTGAGAAAAGAGTCCTGATTGGCTGGGAAATAGGTTCTGATTGATCATGGTGTTGCCAAGAAGAATCCACTCGAGAACTGAAGCTGGTCTGAGTAGTTCTGAGGAAGGGTGCACTGGGCCCTAAGCATTAACTCTGCTTTCTGTCCACAGATGCTGCCAGACCTGCTGAGTTTTTCCAGCAGTTTCTGATTTCCAGCTTCCGCAGTTCTTTGTTCATTTTCTTCCCATGAGAGGACTATTATCCCTCACACTTCTGTTGAATTGATAAAATTGTTGCCACAGACTGATATCTGTAAAATCCTCCAGCTTTGTTATCTGAACGTGATGATCAAGTTGTTGGCTGCTTCTCCTCAAAACAGTGCCCTGAGATCTCTCACACCCACCTGAACACACAGGTGAGGCTTTGCTTAAATGTCGCAGGTGAGCGATTGCACCTCCAACATTGCAGGGCTCCCTGAGTACTGTGCTGGAATACCAGCCTTCCTTTTTATTTCCCTCACGCCCTGGAGTGGGTCTTGAACCCGGACCATTGGCTCAGATGTAAGTTCTACCAACTGGGCCAAGCCTGAAATTGGACATGACTTTAGTCCTTTAAAGTTTGGCATTCTTGCATCTGTCATAATGAGGGCGAGATGAGAAATTTTGACGGCATCTCAGCATGTTCGGCAAGGTATAGATCAGAACACTGACTGACACTCCCTATCCAGGTTCCTTTTGGGTCTCCAACTGAAGGATAGTGTCCATGGAACCATCTCCCAGCAGCATCAGGGGGAGGAGCTGCGTGAAAACTGAAGTATTTTGAACTCTTAACAGAAAAAAAATCCATAAACTTGTGTGGCCGCTGCAGCAGGGCAGAACCTGCTTTCGATAAATAAATTTACTGCATCTGTCTCGATATAGTTCAATAATTGATGTGTATTGTGAATTCAGATGAAATCATTAACAGTTTCTCAGAATAAAAGAATGAATGCACTGAGTTAAATAACAAAATGAATCTCTGTGTCATTTTACGGTGGTAACAGTGAAGGGATATCACACCACTGAGCGTTTCAGTCACTTGGGAGAACTGTAGCCCTCCAGAGGCAGATTTGAGATCCCTTCACCTCTGTGCGTTGGCTCCAACTGGGGCAACCCTAGGTGAAAGGTCAGAGGGCAGGGTTCAAAACAGCAGCTAAGATGGAAGAGATTTGGAGGGAAAACCATCTCCCCTTAAACAAACGTAGATGTTCTAGAGCAGTGAGGATTCTGTACAGGGAGCCAAAGGCAGCTGAAGATCCACCATTCTGACTTCAGAGAAAGAAAAGGCACAGATTGAGCCACAAATAGTTTCCTTTCTTGCGCCAATGCCCCAGGGTTCCTGTTACACAGTCATTATGAATAAAACTGTGAGGACTCATAAAGATTTCTAAAAATAGATCTTCCCAGCAGCCAGCCTTAGTGAGTCCTTGTTTTATATTTAGCATTAGCCAGCTGCATGAGAAAAAGAACTCACATTTATAAAGTGCGTTTCACAGCCTCAGGGTTTCCCAAAGCGGTTAGAAGCCAATACGGTAACTTACAGCGGTGACTGCACTTTTAAAAACAATGTCGGTTTCACAGCAGTCAATTTAAAGACAGCGTGGTCAGGTTTTTGTTGGGATGCTGGTCAGGGGATAAGAATTGACCAGGACAGGACTCTTGCTCTCCTTTGAGTTGTGATGCAGGAGTCTTTACCTCTCCTGACAGGGCAGGGTAGGACTTTCACTTCACCTCACAATTTGACAAGTGGCATCTCTGGACAGCAGCAATTATCATTATCATTGATCAGTATCAACTCAATTACCTGTGGACTGGGTTCGAGCCCTTAACCTTCTGCCTCCAAGGCCAGAGTATTACCCACTGAGGCACTCAACGGCATCTAGAAAACTTACACTTCAAAGATTCTGTAGCACAAACATAGGTATTGGGCTATACAGCAGTAGTGTGGACCATAGATTACAGGGCAGGGTGATAGGAGAGACTGTAACATGGTGCATTAGGAGCTTAGAACACTAGAACACAAAATAGGTGTAGGACTAGACCATTCAGCCCATCTACCTGCTACGCTGTTTATTATGACCATCACTGTTCGTCAGCTTCAACTCCCTTTGACTGTCCACTCTTCATACCCTTTAATTCCCCAAGAAACTACAAGTCTGTCGATCCAAGTCTTAAATGTATTCCATGATGGAGTATTTACAATCTCCTAGGGTAGAGAATTTTGAAGATTCACCAACCTTTGAGGGATGTACTTTCCCTTCAATTCACTCTGAAGTGATTGGCCCCTTACTCTGAGGCTATTGTAGGGTGTTCTAGGTTCCCAAGCCCGGGGGAAAACAATCAATATTGACCCTGTCAATCCCTTTCACAATCCTATATGCTTCAACGAGATCAATCCTCATTCATCAAAATCCCAGGGTACAAAGGCTCAATTTGCTCTGTCTCTCAGTTTGGGACAACACTCTCAACCCAGGAAAAGGCCGAGAAGACCCTTCCTATCTCCAATGCAATGATATCCTTCCTTAAACATGGAGACCAAACCTGCTCATAGTACTCCAAGGGTATGCTCTCACTAAAGGCCTGTACAATTATAATAAGACTTCTTAATTTCTCTACTTCAAAGCCCTTTCAATAAAAGATAACAGTTGAAAAGTGTGGCACTGGAAAAGCATAGCAGGTCAAGCAGCATACAAGGAGCAGGAGAATTGATGTTTCGGGCATAATCTCTTCGAAATTCCTGATGGAGGGCTCTTGCCCGAAATGTTGATTCTCCTGTTCCTTGGATGCTGCCTGGCCTGCTGTGCTTTTCCAGCACTGCACTCTTCGACTCTGATCTCCAGCACCTGCAGTCCTCACTTTCTCCTAATAAAAGGTAACAGGCAATTTGGCTTCCTAATTGCTCGCTGTTCTGCACGTGACCATTTTATGTTCTTTGTCGGAGCACACATAAGTCTCTGATCACATATAATTTTCACACCATTTAGAACTATTTGGTTTTTCTATTTTTGTGGCCAAATAACTTCATGCTTCCCCACATTATACACCATCGACCATCCTGTCTGTAAGATCCTGAGGGGTTTTGACAGGATAGCAGTGGAACAGATGTTTCCTCTAATGAGAGAATCTTGAACTAGGGGCTATTTTGTAATCATCCATGGGATGAGTGTATCACCGGCCAGACCAGCATTTATTGCCCGTCTCTACACACCCAGGGAGGCAGTTAAGAACAAACCACATTCTGTAGCTCTGGAGTTGCTTACAGGCCAGACTAGGTCAGGATGAGACCCTCTTTCCCTAAAGAACATGAGTGAATCAGATGGGTTTTTTCCCCCACAAAATTCAATTCATGGTCATCATTGAGCTCTCCTGATTTTTATCACCATCTGCCAATGCAGGATTCGAACCTGAGCTCCAAGAACATTACCTAGTTCTCTGATTAACAGACCAGCGATAGTACCATGAGTCCATTACATCCCTACTTACTGTATATAAATAAGGCGTCACCCATTTAAAACAGATTTGAGGTGAAAGGTCTTGCTCTCAGAGGGCTGTGAATCTTGGAACTGTCTTCCTGAAAAAGTGGTGGAAGCAGAGTCTCTGAATATTTTGAAGACAGACAGGTGTAGAATTGTGTAAGTAAGGGGCTGGAAAGTTATCAGGGCTTGGTGGAAAGTAGAGTTGAGGTTACAATCAGATTAGCCAGGATCCTATTAAACAGCAGAATGAGTCCAGGGTCAAATGGCTTTCTCCTGCTCCTTGTTCATACATTTGAGTACCAGTGTGCCAACTTCATAATGCCTCATTTACCTACTCTTTACTCCTGCCTGTTAATGAATCCGTTATCCATACAGATGTATTACCTCAGACTCCATGAGCCATTAGTCCACCTATTAGCCTTTTGTGCAGCACATTGTCAAATGTCTTTTGGAAATCCAGTGATATGACATAGCAGCAGCAGCAGCATATAGAGCAGGTGGTACAGGAAATAGTCTGTATAAAAGAGTGACAATGTATGAGGGAATCAGTGTGTGAGTGAATGAGAATGAATGTGTGAGAGTGAGTAGATGTGAAAGTGTGAGATCGAGTGTGTGAGAGATGGCGAGTGTGCATGAGATAATGAGTGTCTGAGAGTGAAAACATGTGAAGGAGTGAGAATGTGTGAGAGAGAATGAAAATGTGTGTGAGAGTGAGTGTGTTCATGTGAGTGAGTGTGTGAAAGGGTGAGAGTGAGTGTGTATATGACTGTGTGGGAGCGAGAGCGAGTGTTTTGAGGAAGAGAGTGAGCACGTGCGTGTGAGAGAATGTGTATGTGAGTGTGTGTGAGAGAGACTGAGTGAGTGCATAAGTGTGTGTGTGTGTGTGAGACAGTGTTTGTGCAAGAGTGTGTGTGAGTGCGAGTGAGCACATATGTGTGAGAGTGAGAGTGTATACGTGCGAGAGAGTATCTATGCTAGAATGTGTGTGATTGAAAATGTGCACGTGTGAGAGTGAGAGTAAGTGTGTGTGTGAGTTACGAGTGTGTTGAGTATGGACATGTGTCTGATTATGTGTGTGTGAGAGAGTGAGAGCATGCGAGGCAATGAGAATGAATGTATATGAGTGTGCTGCATGTGAAAATGTGAGTGTGTGAAGGAATAAGAGTGGGTGTTCCTCTGTACGAGTCTCTCAGCCAGAAACCTATCTCTACACTGGGCTGGGAGAGGAGGAAAACACAGGCTGAGAAGCTCCCAACCTCTATTTGAATAAGACCACCCCAGAGTGACACAACTGGAGGTGAACATCAAGTTGACATTTATTATATCTACTTCCTTAATGTGCCCTGTATCCTGTCTCCTCCTTGGTGACCAAGATTCACAAACAAGCTTAACCACTCTCATTAGAACCCTCTCTGATTTTGTTCAATATTTTTATTTTATTCTTTTATCAACTTTGGTTGGAAGTGTGAATTAGGAACCGTGAGCTAAAGATAGCTTTTGGGACTGTGGGTAACAGCTTGTCTTAATAGGAAAACAGACAAACAAGCTTTTGTTTATTCGGGAGATCAGGGCTGGAAGTTAACAGCAGGTTGGTTCCTGATCAAATGGTTCTGCAGGTGCTTTGCCATTGGGATAGAGTGTTATGTTTAAATAAATAATAGAAGTGGCTAATAATACAAATAAATAAACTCAGCATCTGGTGGGAGAGAGCAGAGTTATTGTTTTGAGTCCAGTGACCCTTCTTCAGAACTCCAGTTTCTAGTCTCCAGTTCGGATGAAGGGTCAGAAATATTAAGTTTGTTTTCGCTCCACGGATGCTGCGAGACCTGCTGAGTTTCTCCAGTGATTTCTGTTTTTGTTTCAGATCTTCAGCATTCACGGTTCTTTGTATTTTGGGTTATTAATGAGGTCAGTCCCTGGAAATTGGTTCCAGCAAGTCTGGAAATGGCCTCTTGCCCAAGCAGGTGGCAGATGTTTCAGTGAGAACTGGGATTTGGAGGAGTCCTTCACAGAATGGGCAGAATTTGAATTGAGTATTGGACTGTGAGAAGGAGTCTGGCTGTTGATGCTACAGCATGAAGAATTGCAAGTTCCCTGCCTAACCTCCCAGAAGCAGCTCTTGGAAGCTCAGAGAATAGAAAGCAATTTATCTGAGTGAACCGTAAAGATGACCTGATCGACATCTTCAGAAAATCAACACAGAAGCCATCATCTATACCTGTAGAACAGCACATTGTGAAAACACAAATAATCTTGGACAACAAGTGGCTCAATACTGCTGCCTCACAGCACTAGGGACCCAGGCTCGATTCCACCCGTCGGTGGCTGTCTGTGTGGAGTTTGCACATTCTCTCCGTGTCTGCGTGGGTTTCCTCCGGGTGCTCCGGTTTCCTCCCACAGTCTAAAGATGTGCAGGTTAGATGGATTGGCCATGCTAAATTGCCCATGGTGTTCAGGGGTGTGCAGGCTAGGTGGGTCAGCCATGGGAAATGTAGAGTTATGGGGGGATAGATCTGGGTCAGATCCTCTTTGAAAGGTCGGTATGGGCTTGATGGACCAAAAGGCCTGTTTCCACTCTGTAGGAATTCTATTCTATGATTTAGCCAGTTTTATTAGTTTATTTTATTTATTCCTAAATTGTGTTTGTCTGCGTGTCTTTTGTGTGAATGGCTGAAAACAAATGTTTTTGGTTTTAAACCATAAACCAGTCAGATGACTTTGCTGTTTAATTTTACTTTGCTGAAGTTACTGTATTGTTGATGAATTGCTAAGTCTTTTGTTAAAATGCAGTCAGGTATCTGGAATTGATTATCAGCAAAATCTGGGATTGATAATTCAAATGGGAAAAAGTGAGGACTGCAGATGCTGGGGATCCGAGTTGAAGAGTGTGTTGCTGGAAAAGCACAGCAGGTCTGGCAGCATCCGAGGAGCAGGAGAATCAACGTTTCCAGCATAAGCTCTGAAGAGGTTATGCTCAAAATGTGGATAATTCAAATGTCAGGTTGGGAACCATTAGGGTCAATGTTGGGAGTCTTTGCAGGTTTTAATTTTACCGTGTTGAGAATGCAGAGATAGAAAGTTAGTTTGTTGGGCTGGCTGTGTTTGTGCTGTAACACCCACTCTAGCTTCAGATCTTAAGAGAAAAGGCAAAATAAAGCACTTTTTTAAATGGTCATCTTTATTAATTACTCATTGTTTCAAATGATGACTTTATTGATCTATTGAGTATTTTGCTCAGTTTTAAAGTTGCATTGGATGCTATACCAAACCCAATCTCAGGCAGCTGCTGCTGGCCTCTTGCTAAAGAAAGGGGAAGCCCAGGAGAAGCTTGGCTTCTTTGTGGAGGGTGGACAATTTCTACTTGTGCCAAGAGAAACCAGAAACAGTGGAAATGCTCAGCGTGCGTGGAGGCAGCTGTGTGGGTAAAAACCAACAACTCCTTGTCAAACCTAGTGAAGGCCGTGTGGTCTTCTCACCACTGACACTGCTTGACCTGCTGAGTATTTCCAGCATTTTCTCTTCATAAAAACAATCTATCAACATCACTTTTAATTTTTACCTCTCCCTTTACCCTATTCTAAACTCTCTGTATTGCAAGTTTCTCATCAGCCCAGCATTGATAGAACATGATGGGCCAAATGGCCTCCTTCTGTACCTTAGCGATCCAGTGATTCTGTCATTTCCAATTTCTAACATCCGTGGTATTTTATTCTCCTAAACATATTCCATGTTAGATATTTGTAAGTATGATTAATTTAAATTTTAAATTTAAATGTAATATTTGGCACTCAGGGCAAAGTGCTATTTTTGAGTTAACAAAACCTTTGCCTTGTGGGTCTTGTGTCGGGCCAGGTTCAATGACATGGAGCTGGTTTAGTAACATGAATGACCAAGTTGTGTGCATTTGTCTGACAAAGCTGCGATTGTACAGTGTATCGTACTGAAACTTTGGCTTTTAATACCTTCCCATTGACACAAAGAGTGCAAAAGCCGAGAGTGTTTGCTAAATCTATTTAAAGCATTTCCACCCCATGGTAACTATGGTTCTCAATTCTAGGCATCCGAAGGAGGATGCTCTGGGAGAGGAGGGCAGGTAAAAGGAGCCTAGAAACAGGAGAAGCACCAGCATCTGTAATACCTCTCCCTGGTACTGGCTGTGATCTAACAGGTTCACAAAGCAAGTGCTGAGAGCTGGAATGGCTCTTTTTAGATCAGTAAGAACATCATGGGTTGAATCATTCCCTTCAGGAGCATAAATATTTCTGTATTTACAAATTGTGAAAGCTTTTTCGCACCCTTTCCAATGAATCACGTGTTGTTAATAGTGCTTCTCAAGTTAATTGCTATTATCCAGTGAGTGAGGAAGTCTTGGGTTGATCTGATTTCTGCACATTTCTCAGAATTCACCTTTCAAACTTAATTGCCTTCGGTGGGGCAATTGTGTCTGGCACTGCACCTCATCAAAATGGTAACCTTTTTTCAAAACTAGTGAAGATCATGAACCCGAACTGTTGAGCTCGTCGCTGAGTGACAACGAGGAGGAAAATCTCATTGCCCTTTCCCTCTGTGCTTCCCCCAACATCTGTATAAAGGGTCTATTTTCCCTATTTTAGTTTCTTATCATGAAAAGCCCACAACATCTAACTATATTGGGAATAACACCATGGTTATGCCTTCCATTACCAATTTCAAAAATACTCTTTGGTGTGTAAACCATTGACATCTCCTTCCAAAATGGAATAATTGCCTGTTTGAACTTCTGTCTTAACATCTTGCCGCATGGTTTACCCCTTAATGGAAACTGTGGTGATAATGATCAATTTTGAATACCCCCATTCATCTTTACAGACAGATGGCCAAAACTGGAGACATAATGTTAAATATTTTTTCTAAAGTCCAAATATTTTTGTCCTACACCTTGCCTTAGGTAGCAACACAACATAACAAAGGAAAGGGGAGATTCGGTGAGAGAAAGCAGATTGTGGAAAGCATCTTTGGCTGAGGTTCCCCTGCTGGTGTCAGCTGGGATTAAAGTTTCCATTTGCTCTAGAATTGTCTCCCAGTTGGCGCCCATTGTGCTTTGGGAAGTATTGTTTTGTTGGGAGGTTAGTCCCCACCTCCCACTCCAGTGCTGTTGGGAATTGTATACAGTGTAGAAACAGATCATCCAGCCCATTGAGTCATCCAGCCCTCATTCAAAATCAGAGAGCTAATTAGTTGATCTCGCTTCTGTAGATAAGGAGCATCAGCCAATGAAGAGTCCAAGACACAAATCAGGAAGACGTTGACTGCTGCCCGGATAAGGGTGAGACCTCACCGTTCACTTTGGCATAAGTTCCCTCAAACTCTGTGTTGACTGAAGTTGGGTTCTTCTCTACCCTCTGAGAGTTACAATGTGGAGTATTGCAGACTGGCATATTCCCAGGTGCAGAGCTGGGTGCTGAGAGACAGAGCTTGAAGCAGCCACTGCAACGCTGGAATGAGGAGAGGTCACTGCCGAAGGGTTTTTGGCTGCAATGTGATGAGGGTTTGGAAACTGTGGAAATTCTCGAGCTGTGTGCCTCGCAAAGGGGAGTGTTGCTGAACAAAGAGACCTTGGAGTGCAGGTTCATAGCTCCTTGAAAGTGGAGTCGCAGGTAGATAGGCGAAGTTAAGAAGGCATTTTTTAATGCTTTCCTTTTATTGGTCAGACTATTGAGTACAGGAGCTGGGAGGTCATGTTGCGGCTGTACAGGACATTGGTTAGGCCACTGTTGGAATATTGCATACAATTCTGGTCTCCTTCCTATCGGAAAGATGTTGTGAAACTTGAAAGGGTTCAGAAAAGATTTACAAGGATGTTGCCAGGGTTAGAGGATTTGAGCTACAGGGAGAGGCTGAACAGGCTGGGGCTGTTTTCCCTGGAGTGTTGGAGGCTGAGGGGTGACCTCATAGAGGTTTATAAAATCATGAGGGGCATGGATAGGATAAATAGACAAAGTCTCTTCCCTGGGGTCGGGGAGTCCAGAACTAGAGGGCATAGGTTTAGGGTGAGAGGGGAAAGATACCTAAGGAGCAACTTTTTCACGCAGAGGGTGGTAATGTGTATGGAATGAGCTGCCAGAGGAAGTGGTGGAGGCTGGTACAATTGCAACATTTAAAAGGCATCTGGATGGGTATATGAATAGGAAGGGTTTGGAAGGATATGAGCTGGGTGCTGGCAGGTGGGACTAGATTGGGTTGGGGTATCTGGTCAGCATGGACGGGTTGGACCGAAGGGTCGTTTCCATACTGTACATTGCTATGACTCTATAATTGTGATGATCATTGACAATGTATTGGGGAACCTCAGAGTTGAACATGGTGCATGGAGACAAGATCATTGCTTTTGCACTTCCAGTAATTTCTCATTGGAATAATTTGTCCTCAGAGTCAAGGGTATGGTGCTGGAAAAGCACAGACGGTCAGGCAGCATCCGAAGATCAAGAAAATCAACGTTTCGGGCATAAACCCTTCATCAGGAATGAGGCTTGTGGGCCGGGGGGCTGAGAGATAAATGGGAGGGGATGGGGCTGGGGGTAAGGTAGCTGGGAATGTGATAGGTGCATGAAAGTGGGGCTGATGGTGATAGGTTGAAAAGGAGGGTGGAGCGGATTGGTGGGAAGGAAAATGCTTAGGTAGGATAGGTCAAGAGGGTGGTGCCGAGTTGGAAGGTTAGATCCGGGATAAGGTGGGGGGAGGGGAAATGAGGAAACTGGTGAAATCCACATTGATCCCAGCCCCACCCCCATCCCTTTTATTTCTCAGTCCCTCAGGCTCACAGTCTCATTGCTGATGAAGGGCTTATGCCTGAAACGTCGATTCTCCTGCTCCTCGGATGCTGCCTGACCTGCTGTGCTTTTCCAGCACCACACTCTCGACTCTGATCTCCAGCATCTGCAGTCCTCACTTTCTCCTATTTTGTCCTCAGACTGTATACTGACTCAGAATAAAAATTGCAAATATTGACATCTGCAGTTATATTGAGTGAAATATGCTATATGCTGGCAAGTTGAACTTTATTGCAAGTTCTGTAATATTAAAGTCAAAATGGTTTGCAATGTATTGCTTACAATTTTTATAAATAAAGAATGGATGCTTTAAAACAACCTGTTCAGGGATGTTATGACACCTCTGGATGAGGAGAGACACAAGTTCAAGTCCTACCACGCCCAGAATCTGTGTCTTCTATCCTAGAGGCAGGGACATTACCTCAGATCCACTTACTATATAAGGCATACGTATTATAGCTCAATTTCCTTGGGTGTTTTATGGTTCCCCTCTACAGTCCTTTTAGCTCAGAGCTGGGGACACTACCACTGTGCCTCAAATTCTCTATGAGTAAGGTATTTATTTGGAAAAGAGAGACTTGGGTGCTCACCTATGTGCACACTTTCCTTTGCACTGGCTACCCCGTCACTTCACCCTATAAAGGAATTCACGGGATATAAAGCACCCTTTGATGTCCTAGGAGTTTTGAACGTCATGATCTAATTGTGAGCCCTCCTTTCTGTACAAACTACCTTCCAGGAATTCAGTGTCAATGAGCAATGATCAATAAATACATGGGTTGGATTAGTCAATAGGGCAATCGACAAGTGCACAGCTGTAAGAGTGAAGGAGTTATTCAAACATATGGCTACATTCTAAGGAACATTACAGTTTTCAGTCTGTTTTCCCAGTGATTGTGCCAAGTTATTGTTTGTTTTTGATTCATTAACAGGATGTGAGTGTCACTGGCTAGGCCTGCATTCCTTGCCCACCCCTAACTACCCAGAGGTCAATTAAGAATCAGCTATATTGCATGTAGGCCATTAACTTCCCTTTATAAAGGGCAGTAGAGAGTCACAACAGTAATTGCGTGGATCCTCATTAGACTTCAATTTTTACTGAATTCAAATACCACCTGCTACTACGACAGGATTCAAAGCAGGTTTCTGAGAACGTTACCTTGTTCTCTGGATTAACAGACTGGCAACTAGGCCAATGCCTCCCTATTCTGAGTTGCTGACTTTCTTCTCTCTCAAAGATGCTGCCTTCTTTCTGGAACATGCAACATCAAAATGGTCCTAATGAAGCTGAGATAGCGTCATGGGAGAATCAGGATGAGTTGTCATGGAAACGTGCCTGTGCACACTTCTGGAAGAAGTCACTTGGATGGAAATCAGGAATGGGAACCCTGACGAATTTTCTCAACTTCAGGCGCTTTTTCCACAATTCCCAAAAATGTTATATTCCAAAAGAATGGAATCTGCAGCCTCCCCAGCACCCCTCCCCCACTCCCCAAATAAAAGCAGACCCTCCCCTCAGTCTATAGCTGAGGCCAGACAGGCTTAGAAAGAACATAAGGCTACTGGGAGTGCTGATTCTGGGAGACTGCCTCAGGCCTAATCCCAGCACTCTGAGGGAGGTGGGGGTCTGGGTCCAACCTGGAAAATTCCAGTCAGCCTCTGAGAGTCTTACCTGGCACTTTGTTTCCTCCACTGGGGGGGCTCATTGATCGTCGGGTGGGTGGTCCAGTCAACATCCATCAAGAGATGGAAATGGGATTGGGCAAATAGCCCAGGCGTGGGATTCCGCTGAGAAAACTCCACACTGTCTAGCAGCTTGAATTTCCATCTCTTGTCCTTTTTATACACATCTGGGAATGACAATCCTGCTCCAAATCTCTCGGGGATGCTGGAAGGAGGACCATGTTAAGGGGAGTCCACAAATGGAGTACATTGTATATCATCTGTTGGAGGGAGCAGTCACAATCGTTGGGAATGTTCCTTTATTCCAGAAATTATCTTGTGTTCATATGAGTGATCATTTCAGGAATAAAGAAAGACTCATATCAGACCTATACAGCACTTTCTATGGCCTCTGGATATGACCTTGACTTTCAACAGTGGTAACAACACTGAAACCCCCACTATCGACATCCTGGGAGTTACAGTTGACCAGAAACTGAACTGGACTCGCTATTTCAATATTATGGCTACACGAGCAGGCTGGAAGTTAGGAATCCTGCAGCAAGTAACTCATCTCCTGACTCCCCAAAGCCTGTTCACAAGACACAAGTCAGGAGTGTGATGGAATACTCCCTCACCTGCCTGGATGGGGGCAGCTCCAACAACACTCAAGAAGCTCGACACCATCCAGGCCAAGGCAGTCCACCTCTTTGGTACCACATTCAGAAACATCCGCTCCCTCCAACACTGACGCACAGTAGCAGCAATGAGTACCATCTACAAAGTGCACAGACCAAGTTCACAAAGATCCTCAGACAGCATGTTCCAAACCCATGCCCACTTTCATCAAGAAGGACAAGGGCAGCAGATACATGAGAACAGCAACACGTTTAAGTCCCCCTCCAAGCCACTCACCATCCCAACTTGGAAATATATCACTATTTCTTCACTGTTACTGGGTCAAAATTGTGGAATTCCCTCCCTAAGGACATTGTGGGTTTACCTACAGCACATGGACTGCAGCGGTTCAAGAAGACAGCTCACCACCACCTTCTCAAGGTCAACTAATGAAGGGTAATAAATGATGGCCCATGTCCCATTGAAGAATAAATTGAAAAAGCCCCCTCCATGTCTTTTTAAAATCTTTCTCCTCTCACTGGATACAGAACTGGCTCAAAGGTAGAAGACAGAGGATGGTGATGGAGGGTTGTTTTTCAGACTAGGAGCCTGTGACTAGTGGAGTGCCAAAAGGATTGGTGCTGGGTCCACTCTTCTGAAGGTACAGTCACTGGTGTAATGTAGGAAATGTAACAATCAATCTGCAGCAGCAAGCTTAACGTTGCAAAGACCAGACAGTTATGTGATATTGGGGAGCATTCATGTGATCGTTTCAGAAATAGTGGTGTGGGATCCACCTTAGAGGGCATGCTGGGCTTGGCTTAATGCGCTATCCAATTCCTCCAAAATGACTTGTGTTCCTTGCATCTGAGCCCAAACCAAGTTTGTTTGCAGCTCTCAGTCATTGTCTGTATTGTAACAGGAATCGCTGGATATGGGTCCCGAGAAAGATATTTAGTCCTCCAGCCAAGACTTGAAGCAAGATTCCAGTTGGTTTTGGGGACCTCAGAAAAATTAAACCTGGGGCTTCTAGTCCAGTGTGGTTTGTGGGTGATTGGTGGTTTCAGAGGGTCCTTCAAGTGGTCATAGAGTCACGGAGTCATACAGCATGTCCATGCCGACCCTATCCCAAACTAAACTAGTCCCACCTGCCTGCACTTGGCCCATATCCCTCCAAACATTTCTTATTCATGTACTTATTCAAATGTCTTTCAAACTTTGTAACTGTACCTGCATTCACCACTTCCTCTGGAAGTTGATTCCACACACAAACCACTTTCTCTGTGAAAAAGTTGCCCCCTCCATGTCTTTTTAAAATCTTTCTCCTCTTCCTTAAAAATATGCCCCCTTGAATTGAAATCTGCTGCAGGCTGTTCCAAAAAGAAGTGACTAATTCACAATGGCAAGCAGCAAGCTATAGGGGAGGTGATGGTCTAGTGGTACAATCACTGGACCTTAGTAATCCAGGTCATGCCCTGGGGACCTGGAGTTCAAAATTGCCATGGCAGATGGTGCGCTTTTGATTTATTGAGGATCATTGTTGAAGGGAAGTACTGGTCTAGTTCACTAATGCCCCTTTTACAGATGAAATCTGCCATCCTGGTCTGGCCTACATGTGACTTCAGACTCACAGCAATGTGGTTGACTCGTAACTGCCCTCTGAGCAACAAGGGATGGGCAATAAATGCTGGCCCAGACAGTAATATACCTGCATCCCATAGTAAAGTTAATATGTTTCCTCTAGATGGGAGTTGTTGAGTTACCAAGTTTCACTGGCTGCAGGCAGAGTTGAGTGTCCCTAATATTGAAGAAGAGTAGGCCATTCAACCCCTTGTGTCTGCTGTGCCATTCAATAAGATCATGTCTTATCTGTTTGGAACTTCAAACTCCCGTTTGTCCCTCAGCAGGAATCTACTTGTCTTAAAAATCATCAGAGACCCACCTTGCACTGAACTTTGAGGAAGAGAGTTCCAAAGACCCCTGACTGTGTGAGGGGAAAGGATTTCAGCCTTACCCCACTGGCAATCTAAGAGCCACTCTGTTTCATTGTTATAATTGGCTACAGATGCTCTTTGATGAGTCGGGCTATTTGTCAGGGAGTAACTGAGATTGGACCAAAACTCCGCCAGGTTCTTGCTCTATGCTGTTCTCGTCCAAACTGGGAATCAGATATGTCGCAATCGGAAGGTAAAACATTTCCAGCGTCCTGTTGCTGAATACTGTCCCCAGGGGTGGCACGGTGGCTCAGTGGTTAGCATTGCTGCTTCACTGCACCAGAGTCCCAGGTTCAATTCCAGCCTCAGGTGACTCTCTGTGTGGAATTTGCATGTTCTCTCTGGGTGCTCCGGTTTCCTCCCACAGTCCAAAGATGTGCAGGTCAGGTGAATTGGACATGCTAAATTGCCCATAGTGTTAGGTGCATTAGTCAGAGGGAAATAGGTCTGGATGGGTTACTCTTCGGAGGGTCGGTGTGGACTGGTTGGGCCGAAGGGCCTGTTTCAACACAGTAGGGAATCTAAAAAAAAATCAGCATCATTTTCCTGAGTGGTCCCTCACAGATAAAGCTGACTCTCTCCCACTCTCAGGGTGAGTCTGTAGGTGGCTGTACAGACTGATGGAGCTATGGCAGGCTCTGTTACACTGGGGGCAGAAGGGAAGGGGTAGGTGGGGCATTAGTGTGGCGGCACACGGATTCCACCTTTTCTTCGAGGTGCTCAATGTCTTCCTGGTTGCTTCTCAACCTCTTTGGACGGTCGTGGGCCAGTGATTCCCAGTGGGAATGCCACGCCTCCCTACTGAGTTCTTGAGGGTATTCCTGAAGCACTTCCTCTGTCTATCTGGGGCTTTCCTGCCATTTTGGAGCTGGAATAGAACAGAATCCTGGCATCAGGTCTTTTGGCCCATACAAGTGCATACCCACCCTCTGACCCATTCCCCTTCCACTCTACATTTACCCTTGAATAATGCACCTAACTCATACACCCTTGAACACTGTGGGCAATTTAGCATGGCCAATTCACTTAACCTGCACATCTTTGGACTGTTGGAGGAAACCGGAGCACCCAGAGGAAACCCACACAGACATAGGGAGAATGTGCAAACTCCACACAGACAGTTGTCCAAGGCTGGAATCAAACCCGGGTCCCTGACGCTGTGAGTCACCGTGCCACCCCTGGGCGTAGAGCACCTGCTCGGGGAATCTGGTGTTGGTTATGGGGACAACATGGTCAGTCTATTGTAGCTGATCAAAATTCCCCAACCCTTCCATCATGTGAGTGAATGTGTTTGTATGAGGCTCCTGGCTCTTTCAGTTAAGACTTTGAATATATAAGGGGATCCTGGGGCGAGGTTGCAGATGGTGACCTGTGTCTGAGGAATCCAAGCCCAGAAAGTTCAGTGTTGGTGTGAGATTCCAGAGGCACAGAGAAAAATAAAGCATTATTAATTGCAAAGGGTTAATTATAAAGAACTTTTATTTACATGATACAGTTCATAATCTCGGGATATCCCAAAGTGCTGCAAATAATAATTTAAGAATAATAATTTCAGAGGAAATGCAAAAGGAAATTTGGAAAAAAAAAGATCAAATCATAAATTGTGATCAGATCCAAGTTTAAACTCTAAATAAAAACCGCAAGAACTGCAGATGCTGTAAATCTGAGGATGCTGGACCCAAAATGTTAACTTTGATTTCTCTTCTCTCCACTGATGCTATCAGACCTGCTGAGCTTTTCCAACAATTTCTATTTTTTGTCTGGAGTTTAAACTCCAATTGTCCAGGACCTGGTCTGATTCTGTTATCTGGGCTTAGAGAGCCCTCTTGTGGTATGTGTATTTCAATGAGAATTTTCATGTTTTTCCAAAGTTAAAAATCACACAACACCAGGTTACAGTCCAACAGGTTTAATTGGAAGCACACTAGCTTTCGGAGCGACGCTCCTTCATCAGGTGATTGTGGAGGGCTCAATCGTAACACAGAATTTATAGCAAAAATTTGCAGTGTGATGTAACTGAAATTATACATTGAAGAATTGATTGTCTGTTAAGCCTTTCAAAATTTTTGCTATAAATTTAAAGTTAAAAATCACACCCCAGTCCAACACCGGCATCTCAGAATCATGTTTTTCCAGTTGGTGAATGTGACCAGATGGGGGCGTATTTCTTTTGCTTGAGGTCTTTGATAAAGGCAGGTCTGACCCACAGTGATGTTCCATCCACCCCCAGGGAAGGTGAAGGAGGAAGGTCCAAATTCATCCTGACCAAATCAGGGGTTGATCCCTGTATTGTTGGTGGTAAATTGTACCCCAGCAGTTTCCAGCCCCCTCCAGGGGTGTGAGTTGCTGAAGCAAAGTCCACCTTTACCTGCACGCTGTCAGCTGGGTTATGGACAGTGATGGCGGAGTCTCCAGCTTTTTACCCGTCACGTGTCTAAACTGCAATCTCTCCTGCTGGTACCACCTTGTGTGTTGAAAGGATTCTCTGGTTCATACTCAACTCATGTGGCCACCTTATAAGCACACCTTCCTTAGCCATCATGTCCTGGAGTGGGACATGAACCTGGAGCTCCTTGCCCAGAATCAGGGACACTACCGCTGCAGCACAAGACCTCCCTAGGAGGGAATTTAACAACACCGCTAATAGGAAGGATATTATTAAGCTGGAGAGGGTTTAGGGAAGATTTCTCCAGCTTCCTCATTTCCCCTCCCCCCACCTTATCTCAGTCCCAACCCCCGAATTCAGCACCGCCTTCTTGACCTGCAATCTTCTTCCAGACCCCTCCGCCCCCACCCCCTCTCCGGCCTATCACCCTCACCCTCACCTCCTTCCACCTATCATATTTCCAGCACCCCTCCCGCAAATTCCGCCTCCCCACCTTTTATCTCAACCCATTTGGCACACCACCCTCATTCCTGATGAAGGGCTGATGCCCAAAACGTCGATTCTCCTGCTCCTTGGATGCTGCCTGGCCTGCTGCGCTTTTCCAGCACCACATGTTTCAACTCTGGTCTCCAGCAGTCCTCACTTTCTCCTCCTTTAGAGAAGCTTTTCCAAGATGTTGCTGGGAATAGAGAGTTTGTTTTATAAGGAGAGACTGGAGAGGCTGGAAGGAGCATAGGAGGCTGAGGGGTGACCTTATAGAGGTTTATAAAATCATAGATAAGGTGAATGGCAGGGGTCTTTTCCCTAAGATTGGGGATTTCAAAACTAGGGGGCACATCTTTAAACTGAGAGGAGAAAGATTCAAAAAAGACATCAGGGGCAACTTTTTTACCCAGATGGTAGTTTGTGTGTGGACTGAACTGAACCTCCAGAGAAGGTGGTGAATGTGGGCACAGTTACAACGTTTAAAAGACATTTGGATAGGTTCATGAAAAGGAAAGGTTTGGAGTGATGTGGGCCAAGCGCAGGCAGGTGGGAAGAGTTTAATTTGGGGTTATGGTCAGCATGGACTGGTTGGACCCAAGGGTCTCTATGATTCTGGTTTTTCAGGTATTTTCCACCTTGTCCAAGTCTCCTCACATAATCCTCTGTGTGTACTGGGGAGCAGTGTCTGACCTTTGTTGCTCACACTGTGATATCCCCTGATCTGCTTACGGAATAACCACACTAACATCTGTATTAGGAGTAGGTTACTAGGCCCCCACCATTCAATATGATCATGGCTCAGTAGGTCACTCCAAATTCCTGTCTACTGTTGATAACCTCTCACCCCCGAATAACCTTTCACCCTGATAACCTATCAGCTTATCATTTATCAAGAATCTAGTTACCCTCTGCCTTTGAACCATTCACATGCTCTGTTTCTGGTGCCTTTTGAGGAAGAGATTTGCAAAGACTCTCAATTCTCTCAGAGAAAGCATTTCTCTTTGTCTTTGTCTGAAATGGGCAATTTTGGACTTTTAAACCGAGACTGCTATTTAACCAGCATTGAATAAGCAGAAACTAATTTCAATCAAATATTGAAGACCATTGACATTCATCCCTGTCACAAATTCCCTTCCTTTGCTAATGACTCCATCTGCCTCCTTACTAAGCGTCTGAGCCTGAACTGGATTGTTCACAGTTTTGTCAATCCCATTCTATTTGACCCCAAGGTGCTGACGCTGTATTCTCTGAAGACTGCATCTGTGTAAATTTATCCATGCCCACATCAGCTTCAACTCCTCCACTGCCGAAAGCCCCCTTGCAACCAATGCTACCTTTAATGACGACGAACCTAACCACGCTCCTTGTTTGTTGTATGTAGGCTCTGTTAGTCTTAGTCAAGATTAGAGTGGTGCTGAAAAAACACAGCAAGTCACATTCCTGATGAAGAGCTCCTGCCTGAAACATCGATTTTCCTGCTCCTCGGATGCGACCTGATCTGCTGTGCTTTTCCAGCACCACATTAACCTTGACTCTGATCTCCAGCATCTGTAGTCCTCACTTTTGCCTCTGTAAGTCTGAGCTCAGACTTCAATATCCGTGTCCCGACCCTTACTGAGTCCCGATCATCCATCTCCCCTGGGGGTTGGTGAGACCATGTGGGCACGGGAGCTGTGCCGAGGAGCAGTGTGGGTGAATCTCACTGTCCAAGGCATAATCTGCCCTCATGCCACTGCACTCCCCAGGATAAACCACACTGGGCCCCTTCATCCTCATGGGCTGTCCTCCTTTCCTTCCATTTCCGTGAAGGGAGATGACTGAGTCGCTTCACCGTGATCACCGAAACCGATGGGGTTTGTGCAGAAACCGATCGTGCAGCGTGTGAGAAATGTACAACAAAACAGTGGGAGTTGAACACCCGGCTGAAAGGTGGCACCGAGATCCAGTTACTTATAACAAAAGGCGGAACAGGAATGGAAGAGGAACCAGAACAGGAGGTGAGAGGCCTTCAGCAAGTGAGAAAATCTCAGTGTTTCTGTGTGTGGAACCGGAGTGTTAGAATGATCAATTATTGTTCCACAAAGATACTTTGAGTTAATGATGACTTGCCACTTTCAAACTGAAACACAAACAAAGTGAGAGTTCATCGTCACTCTGGTCACCCGAGGTGCCTCTCCCAGAACCTTGCAAAGTGCAAGTTTCTGGGAGAGGGAGCCAGGATATTCACTCCCACCCCCCCCCACCAAATCACCAAATTGCCCGACATACAGACAGTTCTAGTGGACACTGGGTATATCCGGATGTCTGTGGGCTTAACTTGGTAGCCAATGGCACATATGCCAATGACTCTCAGGGCAACACTTTCTCTTCCAGATCGGGTCGACCTCTCTCCTCAACTGTGGATGTCAGCAGAAGGCTCTGGAGGGTAAAGGGGGGGTTCTGCCCACTTGGCAGAGAGCCCACATAAATACAGGTTTCAATCTTCAGTGGGTATATGCTTTGGCCAGTGAAGGGAATAGCTGACTTTGTCTCTTTATTCAAAAAACATTTCTGAATGGGGTGGTGGGGAGGGGCTCTCCTTTGAGACTTACCATTGTTAGTCTCTGGCTTAGTGTGAGGCACTATGGACAGGCTTTGAGTGGGCATGCGTGGCATTGAGTTGGATGGAGTGTATATGAAACAAATGGAGTTGGAGCTGAATTGGACCATTCAGGCCCTTGAGCCTGAGGAACAGGAGCCATGGGGATACAGAACAAAGAGGCCACATTAGCACATATTCTGCATTCAAGAACCGGGAGCAACAGGAGACAGAGCGGAGGTGACGTTGGAGACCAGGAGACCAGGAGCTTGCCGGGAAGGTATAGTATATATACTTAGTATATATTTGGGCAGCGGCTAAACCCAAGATACTACACATGTAGTATTTCCCTCCTGCCTCCTTACAGGATACTGTAAGGTGAGGTTTTTTTTCTTTTATATATTGAAGTGCATTGTTTGGTTTTAGTTAGTTGAGTTAAAGCTAAGGCTTACAATAGCAGGGGACCTCAGACCCATGGCATGTGCCTCTTGCTTGATGTGGGAGCTCAGGGACGTGACTGACGTTCCTGACTCTTACACTTGCAAGAAGTGTGTCCAGCTGAAGCTCTTGTTCGACCACATGACGGCTCTGGAGGTGCAGATGGACTCACTGTGGAGCATCCGCGATGCTGAGGAGGTCGTGGATAGCACGTTTAGTGAACTGGTCACACCGCAGGTTAGAGTTGCTGAGGGAGATAGTGAAGGGGTGACCAAAAGGCAGAGAAAGAGTAGGAAGGCAGTGCAGGTGTCCCCTGTGGTCATCTCCCTCCAAAACAGGTATACCGTTTTGGATACTATTGGAGGAGATGGCTCACCGGGGGAGGGCAGCAGTTGCCAGGATCATGGCACCGTGATGGGCACTGCTGTTCAGAAAGGCGGGAAAAAGACTCATAGGGCCATAGTCATAGGGGATTCTATTGTAAAGGGAGGAGATAGGTGGTTCTGTGACCGAAAATGAGACTACTGGATGGTATGTAGCCTCCCAGGTGCTCGGGTCAGGGATGTCACCAATTGGCTGCAGAGCATTCTAAAAGGAGAGGGTGAACAGCCAGTTGTCTTGGTGCATATAGACACCAATGATATAAGTAAAAAATGAGATGAGGTCCTGAAAGCAGAATTCAGGGAGCTAGGAGAGAAGATAAGGAGGAGGAGGACCTGAAAGGTAGTGATCTCAGGATTGCTACCAGTGTCATTTGCTAGCCAGGGTAGAAATGAAAGAATAAGCAGGATAAACACGTGGCTTGAGGGATGATGTAGGAGGGAGTGGTTCAAATCTGTGGGACATTGGGACCAGTTCTGGGGAAGGTGGAACTATTGCAAATTGGGTGGTCTACAACTGAACCAGACTGGAACTAATGTCCTTGGGGAAGTTTTTGCTACTGCTGTTGGGGAGGGTTTAAACTAATGTGGCAGGGGGCTGGGAACCAGAAGAGAAGGCTAGTAGACAGTGAGATGGAAACTAGAGATTGTAAGGAACAAGATCATGAAGTTAGCATTACCAAGGGTAAGAGTAGGCAGACAGCAAATGAATGCAAAGGAACTGGTGGGTTGAAGGTGGACAAATCCTCAGGACCGGATGGGATCTATCCCAGGTTGCTGAGGGAAGCGAGAAAGGAAATAGCTGGGGCCCTGCCAGATAACTTTGTAGCATCCTTAAACAATGTGAAGTGCCGGAGGACCAGAGAGTTGCTTACGTTGTCCCTGTTCAAAAAGTGTGGTGGGATATTCCAGGTAACTACAGACCAGTGAACCTGATGTCAGTGGTGGGAAAGTTGCTGGAGAAGGTACTGAGGGATAGGATCTATATATATTTGGAAGGGAATGGGCTTATCAATGATAGGCAACATGGTTTTGTGTGGGGGAGTTTGTGTCTTACCAACTGAATAGATTTCTTTGAGGAAGTGATCAAGTTGATAGATGAAGGAAGGGCTGTAGATATCATACATATGGACTTTAGTAAAGTGTTTGATAAGGTGCCCCATGGTAAACTAATGGAGAAAGTGAAGTCACATGGTGTGTAGGGTGGTCTAGCTAGGTGAGCAACAGGAGACAGAGAGTAGTAGTTGAAGGGAGTTTCTCGAAATGGAGAAAGGTGACCAGTGGTGTTCCACAGGGGTCAGTGCGGGGGCCACTGTTGTTTGTGATATACATAAATGATCTGGAAGAGGACAATGTTAATATGATCAGCAAGTTTGCAAATGACACAAAGATTGATGGAGTAGCAGAAAGTAAGGGGACTGTCAAAGAATACAGGATAATATAGATAGACTGGAGAGTTGGGCTGAGAAGTGGCAGATGGAGTTCAATCCAGACAAATGTGAGGTGATGCATTTTGGAAGGTCTAATTCTAGAGCAAACTATACTGTAACGGAAGAGCCTTGGGAAACATTGATGCAGTGAGATCTGGGAATTCAGGTCCATTGTACCCTGAAGGTGGCTGCTCAGGTGGATAGAGTGGTCAAGAAGGCATATGGTATGCTTGCCTTCATCAGACGGGGTATTGAGTATAAGAGCTGACAGGTCATGTTAAAATTGTACAAGACTTTGATTCGGCTGCATTTAAAATACTATGTACAGTTCTGGTCGCCATGTTACCGAAAGGATGTGGACGTTTTGGAGAGGGTGCAGAGAAGGTTTACGAGGATGTTGCCTGGTATGGAATGTGCTAGCTATGAAGAGAGATTGAGCAGGTTAGGAATGTTTTCATTAGGAGAAAGGAAATTAAGGGGGGATCTGATTGAGTTCTACAAAATCATGAAGGGTATGGACAGGGTGGAAAGAGACAAGCTTTTTCCCAGGGTGAAGGATTCAATAACGAGAGGTCATGTGTTCAAGGTGAGAGGTGAAAAGTTTAAGCGGGATATACACGGCAAGTACTTCACACAGAGGGTGGTAGGTGTTTGGAACGCGTTGCCAGCAGAGGTAGTAGAGACAGGCACGGTAGATTCATTTAAGGTGTGTCTGGACAGATGCATGAGTACGTGGGGAGCAGAGGGATACAGATCCTTAGGAACTGAGCAATAGGTTTAGACAGTGGATTTGGATTAGCACAGGCTTGGAGGGCTGAAGGGCCTGTTCCTGGGCTGTAAATTTTCTTTGCTTTCTTTGTTCTCCTTGGAAGCCCAATGGTTCATGAGTCTCTCTGAGGAGCCATAAGAGATAAGACCACAATAGCCCACACATTGTAGGGGTCTAGGCGATGGCTTATCCCCTCCATCCACACCATCCTGCACTGGAATCAGAGTGCAGCCTCACTGTGCACCTATCCCGCACCTTCCCAAAATGGCCAATGGCACTTACAAATGACTCTGGAGTCATTGCAAGTTCTTTTCCTTATGTCTGGAAGTTCTACCTCACACAACCAAACAGACTGTTCCACCATGAGGTCACCTGTGGCAATTTCCACCTATTCACCACCACCATGATCCCCAGGGTCATCCTGACTTCCGGAAGGAAATTGCTCATTGTGAATTGCAGCCTCAGGAAATGGAGTCGGTTAGTCAGCTCGCTGAGCTGTTCTCTCATTTAATTGGATTACAGTTGATCTTTATCTAAACTCCTATTTACTCAACTCAGTTCCCGATGAAGGGCTCTTGCCTGAAACGTCGATTCTCCTGCTGCTCAGATGCTGCCTGACCTAGTGTGCTTTTCCAGCACTACACTCTTGGCTCTAATCTCCAGCATCTGCAGTCCTCACTTTTGCTCAGTTCCATCAATCTCTAGTTGGGAATTTCTGATTAACTCTCAGCCTCAAAAGCATTTTGAGGGAGACAGTTCTAGATTTTCACTGCAATTTGAATAAAGAATTGCTTCTTAACATCACTGTTGAAGGGTCTTACTCTGATTTAAGATCAATTTGTCAAATTTTAACCTCAATTACTCTAATTTTAACACGATTCCACTTAGCTCTGGGCTCCACCATGGTGGAAATAGCTTTCCTTGACTTATACTATCGACTCCTTTCATCATCTTGTAAAAACTTTCGATATTTGATCTGGAAATAGAAACTGGAAAATGGAGGTTTGAATTAATACTTTTGTTTACAAAATGTGAAACGGTATTTTGTTCACTTATTATACAAGCACATGTAACTCTGCTGGCATTGGATTTTCCTACTTTTGTGAGACTAGCTGGAACCAGTTGCCTTTGGGTTGAGACAAAAAACACTGCCCAGCAAGAGCTTCTGGATTGATCTTATCGAACTGCAGGCAGTATTCCGGGATGTGGTATCACCAGTTGTCTGTATAACTGAAGCATAATATCGTTACTTTCATGTTCAACTCCACAAATGATGATGGAGGCTAAATCTTTAAATAAATTTAAAGGCAGAGGTCAGTAGATTCTTGCTAGACAAAGGAACTAACGCTTATAGTGGGTGCGCAGATCATAAGACATAGGAGTGGAAGTAAGGCCATTCGGCCCATCGAGTCCACTCCGCCATTCAATCATGGCTGATGCGCATAGATGCTTGCAGAATGGCATGGTGGCTCAGTGGTTAGCACTACTGCCTCATAGCATCAGGGATCCAGGTTCAATTCCTGCCTCAGGCGACTGTCTGTGTGGAGTTTGCACATTCTCCACATGTCAGTGTGAGTTTCCTCCCAAAGACCTGCAGGTTAGGTGAATTGGCAATGCTAAACTGCCCATAATGTCCAAGGGTATGTAGGTGGATTGGCCATGGGAAATGCAGGGATGTTATGGGGGCTGGTGAATCTGGATGGGATGCTCTTTGGAGAGTTGGTTTGGACTTGTTGGGCTGAAGGGCCTCTTTCCATAATGTAGGGATTCTGTGGATACTGAGGTAAGAGTGCTGTGGACCTCAAACTGGCAAGTCATTTCTCCCTCTGCAAGTGAAGAAGAAATAACATTCAAAGACTCTACAAAGAGAACAACCTCTGACACAAGCCAAGATCCAGGTCCAACTAACTGGCTACTAAACTGAGAATTGCTGTGACTGACACAACAATATGTCATGGCCCAGAACTGAAGTCTCACTAACTTGACTGAATATTTTAAAGAGGTGATAAAGAAGATTGATGAAGGCAGAGCAGCAGATGTTCTCTATATGGGCTTTAACAAGGCATTCAACAAGGTTCCACATGGTAGTTAACAAGGTTAGATCACATGGAATCCAGGGAGAACTAGCCAATTAGACACAAAATTGGCTTGAAGGTAGGAAGACAGAGGGTGGTGGTGGAGGATTGCTTTTCGGAGTGGGGGCCTGTTACCAATGGTGTGTCATAAGGATCGGTGCTGGGTCCACTTTTTGGTTATTTACATAAAAGATTTGGATATAAACAGAGGAGGTAAAGTTAGTAAGTTTGCAGATAATACCAAAATTGGTGGTGTAGTGGGCAGTGATTAGGTTATCTCAAAGGTGGTGCAGATTGTTTGCATTTAATAATTAACAAGCCATCCTTGCCACCTATTAAAAGGAAAATTTGTTAAAGTAAAGAAGTGTTTCGCCTTCTTATTTATCAATGAAACCTGGTGTGATTTATTTTACCTTAGGTAGTGGTCACAGTCAGGCAAACTTGCCTTCCTGGTGAAGATATTGGTCATATTTATCCTGGAATAGTGGGGCTTGAATTCCAGCTCACTCCTCCCCTCAGGGTCATGACAATCTTAAACAAGTAATCCAACTCTCCCCAGTGTAAAATATAGACAAGCAGGAACAAAGTTTGTTGATGAGCAGATGACATGATAGTGGATGGAGTGAAGTTACATTCAAATAATTATTTCAATCTTTGGCTTTTATTGTACTGTTGCATCAATTGTGGCAATCCTCAAATCGTCGGCCAATCAGCTGGATCTATGTTTTTTTATCTTTTTAGATTCTTCAGTGTTATTTCTTCTTCATTCTCACAGGGAGATGGAGAGAGACGTGACTTGTCGGCGGGCTTTTGGAGGTTTGAGATCCCACTACACTCTCAACCGTGTGACAAACCTGCGACTTAAAAATCAAACCGAGAACTGTTGCTGGGTCATTTTTGTTTTAACCCGAAGACAGCTGCTGCCAACTGCTCTCACAAAAGTATCAAAACTCCAGCCTGTATTTGAGGGAGTGCAAACCTGAATCTTTGAGGGTCCTATATATTAACCCTTTTGGCTCATTACCAGCTTCTTGATTATGTTGACCTTGTCCAGTGTAGGGGGACCCCCGTATCCATGGAATCGTTTTTCACGGTTTCAGTTACTCACAGTTTACCGCGGCCCCAGCATATTTTAAGGAACCTTCTGGAACCAGGGACCAGGAAGCTGCCGGGAAGGCACGTTTCCCACTGAAATGAATGGGTTCGCTCCTATCCACGGTTTCAGGCTACCACGTTAGGACTTGGAATGTATCCCTTGTGGGTCCGGGGGGGGGAGGGTCTACCGTACTGCCTAAAACCTAACTGGGAATTCTCAGCGAGAATGGAAACAGGGCATCAGAAAGATTCCAGACTACTGAGGAGCTTGCTTGCTAATCTTGACCATCAAAGTGAGGGATCAAGGGAAAGCAGACTGCAACAATGTACTCAGGATGTCTGCGGTAAAACTGACTGCTCATCATCAGCAAACAATTCAAAAACCGGGGGAGAAGCAAACATGAGTGGACTTTGCGTGTATTTAATTGGTAATTGCATTGTTCAGTGCTGCCCAATCATAAGCCTGGTTTGGATATTGCCTTGTGCATTTGATTTTTAAGTAAACATTCTTTGCTTGTTATTTCTGCTTGGATTAGCTTTGATCAATGTTTGTTCATGTTTCAGGATAAATGTACTTAACTTCCAACAGTGTGGACTGCAATCAGGGCAGTCATTAGCTCTGGGTCCTGAGCCAAGGGGCCACTGAAAAGGGAAAACACAAAAAAAGTGAAGGATCGAGAGTATAAACAGAGTTCACTGGCAGGCAGTGTTGCAAAGCTGTGAAAAAGAAAATGTAATGCCTTTATTTCAAAAAAATAAAGCATGGATTAAAAAAACAAAAAAAAAGCATACAGATATTCTGAAGCTTTGTGAGACAGATTTTAGGGAGGAGACAAAATAGCTCCTCAGGTGATCTGGAACAGGTAAGGAGGTTGAATGTATTTAGTCTATAGAAGAAATATGACCAAACAATCTCCTCTGCTATGCTTTCCTCTCCTAGTGTCTTGTACAGTGACACTGAAGTGCTCTGACGGGATGCTATTTAATTGCTCAGTGGCACATGGTCTGGAACCATTCCAAGTCAAGATGAAGCCTACACTTTAATCATCAATTTGTAAGGAGTGCTATTTCTGATCAGCTTAACCCAAATCGCAGGATAGCTGTAAGGCCTAAACTAAAATAAAATAGTGTGAATGTTGGATATCTGAAACAAAAACAGAAAGTGCTGGAGAAACTTAGCAGGTCTGACGGGAACTGAGGAAAGAGAAACAGAGTTAATGTTTCAAGACCACTGTGACTTTTTCCGAACCAGGACCACTAACTTTGTTTCTCCCCAGTAACCAACAGGAAACCAGATATTGATGTTATACTTCAGTTTCAAATCAGCCTCCAGGTTGAAATATGTCTACACAGCAGGTAGTACTGTAACGGCTCATATTTCCAATTAGGAGTTGGAAAGTTGTAGGTTCAAGCCCCCAACAACTTGCATTTATGTCGTACCTTTAACCTAGCACAATGTCCCTGCACGCGTCACAGGTCTGTGATAAAACATTTCACTGAGCCACATAAAGAAGAGTTGCTTGGTCAGAGAGAACTTGAGTATTATTGAGGGATGGAGGCATGCAGTAGAAGGTTTTGGTCCTGCACTCATCAGGACTGATGCAAGAATGCCAAAATTCAAAGGGAAAAACAATTTATGTTTTCTCATGCAAAATGAGAGGAGTGGGATATATTTAATTGGAAGCAACACAGGGGATTGGTCCGTGAAATAAAAAACTGAAGGTCCATCGAGTTGGCACGGTGGCTCAGTGGTTAGCACTGCTGCCTCACAGCACCAGGGACCTGGGTTGTGATGCAAAAGCAATTGAGAGGTTGGCTATTTGTGGCAAGTCAATCTCCATTAATTAGTTTACAGCAACTCCAAGTACATGGCAATGGGTTCAGAATCTTAGCTCCAAGAGTCATGTGCAACACTACAAGTGGGATTGAACCGGGTGACAGATGGGGTCTCAGCTGCTGACTGGACAGCAGGCGAGATCCATCTCCTGTTCTGTTCAGGAAGAACCACTTAATAAAATATCCATCAGGCACTCAACTGGGCAGCAATGGGCCACACCCTGGGGGTGAAAGGGACTGCTGCTGGTTATCCATGTACCCAAGGCACAAGATGGCTGAGAGTCCCAGTTGAGTGACGATGGGTCAAGAGTCTGCGAGGTGAGGGTCACAGGGGATGGAAATGAGGTTAGCAGTAAGGGCAGTGGAGGTGGGGGTGGTGAATTGCACCCCTTACTAATCCTGGGTCCTTTAAGCAGGCATTGAGGGCCTTTGAATGAGGTCAATGGGTGGCTGAGTGGTATTATCACTGGACTGTTAATCCAGCTAAAGCTCTGGAGACCCAGAGTTCGAATCCTGTCATGGCAGATGGTGGACTTTGAATTCAATAAAAACCTGAAAATAAGAGATGACGCTGTCAGGAAAAACCCATCTGGTTCACTAATGTCCTTTAGGGAAGGAAACTGCCATCCTTGGTGGCATGATGGCCTTCCATCACTCCCTGTGGACTGCCTGGGGTCCAGATAATGGCACGTGGGCTTTGCTGGAAGAGAAAGCTGAATTTGTCACCCGTTCCCTGGTTGTCCTTGAGAAGGTGGTGGTGAGCTGTCTTCTATGAACCGCTACAGTGGATGTGGATTCTGTTCTACATTCTATCTGTCGTTAGGTTGCCCCATATTGACAGGGACAGAATTCGATTCGAGAAGGTGGACCAGTTTGATCGCCTTTTCAGGCTGTTATTGTGTGAACCTATATTATTTTCCTCGATGAAGTGGCCAAGACAAAATATTCACTTTTACATAAACGGGGAGAGAGTGACAATCTGTGCACTGTCGGCTTTCCAGCAATTGATCTTGTTCAGATTTGTTGCTGGTTTTCTTTCTCAGCCTGAAGTTGAGCTGTGTGTACAAAGGCACTATTATCCTGGTATGTTAACCAAATTGGGAGAAAGTGAGGACTGCAGATGCTGGAGATCAGAATCAAGAAGTGTGATGCTGGAAAAGCACAGCAGGTCAGGCAGCATCCGAGACCAGGACAGTCGACGTGATGAAGAGCTTATGCTTGAAGCATTGACTTTCATGGTAACCAAGTTCACCTTCTTCATAATTTAAAACCAGAAGGTGCATAGCAGCAGGTTCCAAATGTACATCACCTGGCCCTGACTCTGCCCTCAATCTGCTGAGGAACCTTCGATACATGAGCTGCCGCTCTTGCCTCAGCACGTTTTGGTTTCAAGGCTCACTTTGGAGACTCGAGCAGATTATTTGGACTGGCACTCTGAGAACTGCCAGCTCTCAGAGGTGAAGTTATACTGAGCTTGCACGTGAAAGAACACACAATTGTTAAGGAGACAGTGGCTCTATTCCCAGGGTCCTTAGAATCATAGGGCCCTTATATTGCAGAAAGAGGCCATTCGGCCTATTGAGTCTGCACATCCTCCAACGAGCAATCTGCCCTTACCCAGCACCCCCACTCTATCCCCATAATCCTACCTTTCCCATGGTTAATCCACCTCCCCTGCACATCCTTGCCAACATTCAATCACCATAACTGATCACCTGGTCACTGTCAGAATGCTGCTTGTGGGAACTTGCTGTGCATAAATTGATGACCAGATTCCATTGGTGACTATATTTCAAAAGTATTAATTGTAAAGTGCTTTGGGATGTCCCAAAGTTGCTAGATAAATGGAAGTCATTTCTTTCCTGTAGTACTATCTTATTGAAACACAAGACCTTGAGGGGATTGTGCTGTTGGCATTTATTTTGAGAGGACTTGAATATAAAACCAGAGATATGCTTCTGAGGCTTTATAAGGATCTGGTCAGACTACATTTGGAGTATTGTGTGCAGTTTTGGGCCCCATATCTCAGGAAGGATATATTGACCCTGGGGTGGGTTCAGAGGAAGTTTACGAGAATGGTCCCAGGAATGAAAAGCTTAACATATGAGGAATGTTTGAGACTCTGGGTCTATAATCAATGGAGTTTAGAAGGATGAGGGGGGATCTAACTGGAGCTTACAGAATACTGAAGGGCCTAGACAGAGTGAATGTTGGGAAGCTGTCTCCATTGGCAGGAGAGACTAGGATCTGAGGACGCAGCACTAAAGTAAGGGGAAGACCTTTTAGAACTGAGATAAGGAGAAACCTCTTCAGCCAGAGAGTGATCAATTTATGGAATTCACTGCCACAGAAGTCTATGGAGGTCAGGCCATTGAGTATATTTAAGACTGAGAGAGATAGATTCTTGATTGTCAAAGGAATCAAGAGTTACCGGGAGAAAGTGGGAGAATGGGGATGAGAAACCTATTGGCCATGATTGAGTGGCTGAGCAGACTTGATGGGCTGAATGGCCTAATTTCTGCCCCTATGTCTTCTGGTCTTATGGATTGGACAGGTTGGATGCTGAAAGGATGTTTCCCCTCGTGGGAGAGACTATAACTAGAGAGGAGTCAAAGAGTATGATGCTGGAAAAGCACAGCCGGTCAGGCAGCCTCCCAGGAGCAGGAGAGTCGACGTTTCAAGCATAAGCTCTTCATCTGGAATGTTCGTTCAATGTGTGGTTTCTTCTGAGGATGGAGAACAGCAGGGGTCCTTTGCAGGTCTGTAAGAGTGTGGCCTGAGCTGGGGCAGGGCTGACTGCAGCAAGAGGAGGTGGAAGCACGTGGCTTTGAGTGTAGAGTGGAGGATCTGGAAGGAGAACCATTTCTGGAGGCTTTGGATTTGTTGTGGGTACTGGTTGTCCTGTTCAGGTTTAAATTGTGATAGTGTTTGTTCAGTGTGTGGACTCTCATGCTGCCTGACAAGCTGTGTTTTCTCAGCACCACACCCTTTGACTATGATCTCCAGCATCTGCGGTCCTTACTTTCTCCCAGTTGATTACAACTAGAGGACTCTAACAGGTTTATAAAAGCAATAGACAATAGACAACAGGTGCAGGAGTAGGCCATTCAGCCCATCGAGTCTGTACCGCCATTCAATACGATCATGGCTGATCATTCCTAATCAATATCCTCGTCCTGCCTTATCTCCATAACCCTTGATTCCACTATCTTTGAGAGCTCTATCCAACTCTTTCTTAAATGAATCTAGGGACTGGGCCTCCACTGCCCTCTGGGGCAGAGCATTCCACACAGCCACCACTCTCTGGGTGAAGAAGTTTCTCCTCATCTCTGTCCTAAATGGTCTACCCCGTATTTTTAAGCTGTGTCCTCTGGTTCGGCACTCACCCATCAGCGGAAACATGTTTCCTGCTGCCAGAGTGTCCAATCCTTTCATAATCTTATATGTCTCAATCAGATCCCCTCTCAGTCTTCGAAACTCAAGGGTATACAAGCCCAGTCGCTTCAGTCTTTCAGTGTAAGGTAATCCTGCCATTCCAGGAATTGACCTCGTGAACCTACGCTGCACTCCCTCAATAGCCAGAATTTCTTTCCTCAAATTTGGAGACCAGAACTGCACACAGTACTCCAGGTGTGGTCTCACCAGGGCCCTGTACAGCTGCAGAAGAACCTCTTTGCTTCTATACTCAATTCCTCTTGTTATGAAGGCCAGCATGCTATTAGCCTTCTTCACTACCTGCTGTAACTGCATGCTTGCCTTCATTGACTGGTGTACAAGAACACCCAGATCTCTCTGTACTGCCCCTTTACCTAAATTGATTCCATTGAGGTAGTAATCTGCCTTCTTGTTCTTGCCACCAAAATGGATAACCATACATTTATCCACATTAAACTGCATCTGCTCACTCACCTAACTTGTCCAGGTCACCCTGTAATCTCCTAACATCCTCATCACTTTTCACCCTGCCACCCAGCTTTGTATCATCAGCAAATTTGCTAATGTTATTGCTGATACCATCTTCTATATCATTAACATATATTGTAAAAAGCTGCGGTCCCAGCACGGATCCTGCGGTACCCCACTGGTCACTGCCTGCCATTTATCACTACCCTTTGTTTCCTATCAGCCAACCAATTTTCAATCCAATCTAGTACTTTGCCCCCAATACCATGCGCCCTAATTTTACTCACTAACCTCCTGTGTGGGACTTTATCAAAAGCTTTCTGAAAGTCCAGGTACACTACATCTACTGGATCTCCCTCGTCCATCTTCAGAGTTACATCCTCAAAAAATTCAAGAAGATTAGTCAAGCATGATTTCCCCTTCATAAATCCATGCTGACTCTGTCCTATCCTGTTACTACTATCCAGATGTGCCGTAATTTCATCCTTTATAATAGACTCCAGCATCTTTCCCACCACTGAGGTCAGACTAACTAGTCTATAATTTCCTGCTTTCTCTCTCCCACCTTTCTTAAAAAGTGGTATAACATTAGCCACCCTCCAATCCTCAGGAACCGACCCCGAATCTATCGAACTCTGGAAAATAATCACCAACGCATCTACGATTTCCCGAGCCACCTCCTTCAGTACCCTGGGATGTAGACCATCAGGCCCCGGAGACTTATCAACCTTCAGACCTAACAGTCTCTCCAACACCAAATCCTGGCAAATATAAATTCCCTTAAGTTCAGGTCCTTCAGCCACTGTTACCTCAGGGAGATTGCTTGGGTCTTCCCCAGTGAACACAGATCTGAAGTACCCATTTAATTCCTCTGCCATTTCTTTGTTTCCCGTAATATATTCCCCTGTTTCTGTCTTCAAGGACCCAATTTTAGTCCTAACCATTTTTTTTGCCTTGCACATACTTAAAAAAGCTTTTACTATCCTCCTTTATATTATTGGCCAGTTTACCTTCATACCTCATTTTTTCTCTGCGTATTTCCTTCTTAGTAATCCTCTGTTGCTCTTTAAAAGCTTCCCAGTCCTCAGTTTTCCCACTTATCTTTGCTATGTTATACTTTTTCTCTTTTAACATTATATGTTTCTTAACTTCCCTCATTAGCCACGGCCGCCCATGCCGCCTCCTGGGATCTTTCTTCCTTTTAGGAATGAACTGATCCTGCAACTTCTGCATTATACACAAGAAATATCCGCCATTGTTCCTCCACAGTCATCCCTGCTAAGGTATTGCACCATTGAAGTTTGGCCAGCTCCTCCCTCATAGCTCCATAGTTCCCTTTATTCAACAGAAGTACACTCACTTCCGACTGTACCCTCTCCCTCTCAAATTGCAGATTGAAGCTTAATGTATTATGGTCACTACTTCCCAATGGCCCCTTCACTTCGAGGTCTCTGACCAATTCTGGTTCGTTACACAATACCAGATCCAGAATTGCCTTCTCCCTGGTCGGTTCCAGCACCAGCTCCTCTAAGAATCCATCTCTGAGGCATTCCAAAAAATCTCTTTCTTGAGGTCCAATACCATCTGATTCTCCCAGTCTACCTGCATGTTAAAATCCCCCATAACAACTGTAGTAACATCTTTGCGACAGGCCAATTTCAGCTCCTGATTCAACTTACATCCGACATCCAGACTACTGTTTGGGGGCCTGTAAATGACTCCCGAGATGGTCTTTTTACCCTTAGTATTTTGCAGCTCTATCCACACTGACTCTACATCCCCTGACTCTAGGTCCCCCCTCGCAAGGGACTGAATATCCTCCCTTACCAACAAGGCCACCCCACCCCCTCTGCCCGTCAGTCTGTCCTTACGATAGCACATGTAGCCTTGAATATTCATTTCTCAGGCCCTGTCCACTTGAAGCCACGTCTCAGTTATCCCCACAATATCGTATCTGCCAATTTCCAAAAGAGCCTCAAGCTCATCCATCTTATGTCTAATGCTTCGTGCATTCATGTATTGTATTTTTAATTTGTTACTGCTCTCACCCTTCCCATCAACCCCTATTTCACTCAACTTTACAGCATGATCCCTTTCCGAGTTTTCTGCTTCATTGATACAGTTGTCTTTCTTGACTTCTCTTGTTCTAACTTTCCCTTCAATTTCCTTTTTAAACATCCAGTTTGTCCCCTCCCCCCCCGCTACTTAGTTTAAATGTAGCGGTGTTGCAGTAGAAAACCTGCCTGCCAGAATGCTGGTCCCTAACCTATTTGGGGTGGCACGGTGGCTCAGTGGTTAGCACTGCTGCCTCACAGCACCAGGGTCCCAGGTTTGATTCCAGCCTTGGGTGACCGTCTGTGTGGAGTTTGCACATTCTCCCCGTGTCTGCGTGGGTTTCCTCTGGGTGCTTCAGTTTCCTCCCACAGTCCAAAGATGTGCAGGTCAGGTGGATTGCCATGCTAAATTGCCCATAGTCTTAGGTGCATTAGTCAGAGGGAAATGGGTCTGGGTGGGTTACTCTTCGGAGGGTCGGGGTGGACTGGTCGGGCCGAAGGGCCTATTTCCACACTGTGGGGAATCTAATCTATTAAGGTGCAAACCGTCTCTCTTGTAGAATTTATGCTTACCACAAAATATACCCCAGTGATCCAAGAATTTAAATCCTTGTTTCCTGCACCAGTTCCCCAGCCACACGTTCAAGTCCATTATCTCCCTGTTTCTGGCCACACCAGCCCGAGGAACTGGAAGCAAACCGGAGATAACCACCTTGGACGTCCTGCTTTTCAGCCTTCTTCCTAGTTCTCCTAAGTCCCGCTGTAGTATATTCCTCCTCTTCTTCCCGACATCATTTGTGCCGACATGTACCACCACCTCTGGCTCTTCACTCTCATCCTTGAGGATTTCCTGCACTCTGTCCGCGATGTCTTTCACCCTGGCACCAGGAAAGCAACACACCATCCTTAAATCCCGTCTGCTGCCACAAAAACCCCGGTCAGTTCCTCTCACGATGGAGTCCCCTATGTTGTGGTTCTGTTCGCCGAGCGGGAAGTTTTTGTTGCAAACGTTTCGTCCCCTGGCTAGGCGACATCATCAGTGCTTGGGAACCTCCTGCGAAGCGCTTCTTTGATGTTTCCTCCGGTGTTTATAGTGGTCTGGCCCTGCTGCTTCCGGTTGTCAGTTTCAGCTGTCCGCTGTAGTGGTTGGTTATATTGGGTCCAGGTCGATGTGTTTGTTGATGGAGTTTGTGGATGAATGCCATGCCTCTAGGAATTCCCTGGCTGTTCTCTGTCTGGCTTGCCCTATGATAGTAGTGTTGTCCCAGTCGAATTCATGTTGCTTGTTGTCTGCGTGTGTGGCTACTAAGGATAGCTGGTCGTGTCATTTCGTGGCTAGTTGATGTTCATGTATGCGGATTGTTAGCTGTCTTCCTGTTTGTCCTATATAGTGTTTTGTGCAGTCCTTGCATGGTATTTTGTACACTACATTAGTTTTGCTCATGTTGGGTATCGGGTCCTTCGTTCTGGTGAGTTGTTTTCTGAGCGTGGCTGTTGGTTTGTGTGCCGTTATGAGTCCTAGGGGTCGCAGTAGTCTGGCTGTCAGTTCTGAGATGCTCCTGATGTATGGTAGTGTGGCTTGTCCTTTTGGTTGTGGTATGTCCTCGTTCCGTGGTCTTTCTCTTAGGCATCTGTTGATGAAGTTGTGCGGGTATCTGTTTTTGGCGAATACCTTGTATAGGTGTTCCTCTTCTTCTTTTTGCAGTTCTGGTGTACTGCAGTGTGTTGTGGCCCTTTTGAATAGTGTCCTGATGCAGCTTCGTTTGTGTGTGTTGGGGTGGTTACTTTCATAGTTTTGGACTTGGTCTGTGTGTGTGGCTTTCCTGTATACCCTTGTAGTGAATTCTCCGTTCGGTGTTCTCTGTACCATCACGTCTAGGAATGGGAGTTGGTTGTCCTTTTCTTCTTCTCTCGTGAATCGGATTCCTGTGAGTGTGGCGTTGATGATCCGGTGTGTTTTTTCTATTTCCGTGTTTTTAATGATTACAAACGTGTCATTGACATATCTGACCCAGAGTTTGTGTTGAATTTGTGGTAGGACTGTTTGTTCTAACCTTTGCATAACTGCCTCTGCTATGAGTCCCGAGATTGGTGATCCCATGGGTGTTCCGTTGATTTGTTCGTATATCTGGTTGTTGAATGTGAAGTGTGTTGTGAGGCACAAGTCCAGTAGTTTAAGTATGCCGTCTTTGTTGATAGGTTCAGCATCCTGTTTTCTGTTCTGTATGTCCAGTAGGTTGGCTATTGTTTCTCTGGCTAGGGTTTTGTCAATCGAAGTGAACAGTGCCGTCACGTCGAATGATATCATGGTTTCTTCTTTGTCTATGTGTATATTTCTGATGATGTCCAAGAATTCCTGTGTTGATTGTATAGAGTGTTTGGATCCGCTGACCAGGTGTTTCAGTTTCTGTTGTAGTTCTTTGGCCAGTTTGTATGATGGTGTCCCTGGTAGTGATACTATGGGTCTGAGTGGGATGTCTGGTTTGTGTACTTTAGGTAATCCATAGAATCTGGGGGTGTTGATGCTTTCCGGTTTCATTCTTTGTAGGTCAGCTCTGGTTATCTGTCCGTTTTTTTGTAGATTCCTTAGTGTGTTATTTATCCTATTGGTGAGTTGTGGGGTGGGGTCAAATTCCTTCATTTGGTAGGTGTTGATATCTGCAAGTAGTTGTGCTTTTTGGATGTAATCAGATTTATCTAGGATGACCGTCATTCTGCCTTTATCTGCTGGTAGTATGATTATGTTCTTATCGTTTCTTAGTGATTTCAGTGCTTCCCTCTCCTTGGTGTTGAGGTTATGTGTTTGTCTTTTCCTTATTAGCATAGGTACGACAGTTTATCTCACTGTTTGTTGTGTCTCTTCTGTCAGTCCATTGTTCCTGAGTGTGCATTCTAGTGCTGCTAGGAAGTCTGCTGTCTTGGCGTCCCTGTGGTTGTAGTTGAGTCCCTTGGCCAGTATTGTTCTTTCTGTGTCTGTGAGCTGTCTGTGGGAGAGGTTTTTAACCCAGGTGTGTGTTGTAGTGTCCTCTTTGTTGTGTGTTAGTTTGGCCATTTTTTCTTTTAGTGCCGTTTTTTTGCGGTGTGTTGTCCTGTTCTGTCCTATGGTGGCAGCCTGTTCTATGGTCCGGGTCCATTCACGATTAGTGGTTTTTGAAATTAACGACTTTTGGCGCGCAATTTCTTGTTTGTATTTGTGGAGTCGGTTGTGCGCGTCTGTGATCATTAACTGGATCATCCTGAATCCGTTCTGCTTGGCTGTTTCCCTGGCTTGTGGGTTGTTGACTGGCGGTCTGTATCTGACACATTGTGGAAGGATTCAATTCTTTTGGCATTCGTGTAGGAACCGGAGTTGTTCGTATGTGGCGCTTAGTCGGTTAGCGCAGCATTTCCATTTCCTGGCTTGTCTCAGTGTCTCTCGCCCATAAGTGTTCAAAGTTTGTGCGAGATTTGTAGCTCGGGTGCTCGTTGTTGTGGTTCTGTTCGCCGAGCTGGAAGTTTTTGTTGCAAACGTTTCGTCCCCTGGCTAGGCGACATCATCAGTGCTTGGGAGCCTCCTGCGAAGCGCTTCTTTGATGTTTCCTCCGGTGTTTATAGTGGTCTGTCCCTACCACTTCCGGTTGTCAGTTTCAGCTGTCCGCTGTAGTGGTTGGTATATTGGGTCCAGGTCGATGTGTTTGTTGATGGAGTTTGTGGATGAATGCCATGCCTCTAGGAATTCCCTGGCTGTCCTCTGTCTGGCTTGCCCTATGATAGTAGTGTTGTCCCAGTCGAATTCATGTTGCTTGTTGTCTGCGTGTGTGGCTACTAAGGATAGCTGGTCGTGTCGTTTCGTGGCTAGTTGATGTTCATGTATGCGGATTGTTAGCTGTCTTCCTGTTTGTCCTATATAGTGTTTTGTGCAGTCCTTGCATGGGATTTTTACACTACATTAGTTTTGCTCATGTTGGGTATCGGGTCCTTCGTTCTGGTGAGTAGTTGTCTGAGCATGGCTGTTGGTTTGTGTGCTGTTATGAGTCCTAGGGGTCGCAGTAGTCTGGCTGTTTGTAATCATTAAAAACACGGAAATAGAAAAAACACACCGGATCATCAACGCCACACTCACAGGAATCCGATTCATGAGAGAAGAAGAAAAGGATAGCCAACTCCCATTCCTAGACGTGATGGTACAGAGAACACCGAACGGAGAATTCACTACAAGGGTATACAGGAAAGCCACACACACAGACCAAGTCCTAAACTGTGAAAGTAACCACCCCAACACACACAAACGAAGCTGCATCAGGACACAATTCAAAAGGGCCACAACACACTGCAGTACACCAGAACTGCAAAAAGAAGAAGAGGAACACCTATACAAGGTATTCGCCAAAAACGGATACCCCCGCAACTTCATCAACAGATGCCTAAGAGAAAGACCACGGAACGAGGACATACCACAACCAAAAGGACTAGCCACACTACCATACATCAGGAGCATCTCAGAACTGACAGCCAGACTACTGCGACCCCTAGGACTCATAACGGCACACAAACCAACAGCCACGCTCAGACAACAACTCACCAGAACGAAGGACCCGATACCCAACATGAGCAAAACTAATGTAGTGTACAAAATACCATGCAAGGACTGCACAAAACACTATATAGGACAAACAGGAAGACAGCTAACAATCCGCATACATGAACATCAACTAGCCACGAAACGACACGACCAGCTATCCTTAGCAGCCACACACGCAGACAACAAGCAACATGAATTCGACTGGGACAACAATACTATCATAGGGCGAGCCAGACAGAGAACAGCCAGGGAATTCCTAGAGGCATGGCATTCATCCACAAACTCCATCAACAAACACATCGACCTGGACCCAATATACCAACCACTACAGTGGACAGCTGAAACTGACAACCGGAAGCGGCAGGGACAGACCACTATAAACACCGGAGGAAACATCAAAGAAGCGCTTCGCAGGAGGCTCCCAAGCACTGATGATGTCGCCTAGCCAGGGGACGAAACGTTTGCAACAAAAACTTCCAGCTCGGCGAACAGAACCACAACAACGAGCACCCGAGCTACAAATCTTCGCACAAACTTTGGAGTCCCCTATTACATCTATGCGATATCCGACTCTTCTGCTCTGCCTCTGCGCCAACTTTTAATTGACAGACCTGGCCGCCTTGCGAACTGGCAGTGTCATCAGTCTCTACTGTTTCCAAAAGCTTCAACTTGTTCCTGACAGGTACTTCTCCCGGGGTCTCTTGCACCTGTCTCCTCTCTGCCTTCCTCATTGTCTGCTCTCTTCTGCTCTCTTCTGGCATGATTGGTGTAATAACCTCGCTGAAGGTCTTGTCCAGAAAGATCTCGTTCTCTCGGATGAGCCTAAGGTCCTCGAGTTCTTTCATCAGCTGCAATATGCTTGGTCAATAGCTGAATGTGTACACACTTTCCACACATATACGAGCCAGACACACCAGAATCGTTGACCTCCCACATCAAGCACGTAGCGCACTGAACCAGCTGGGCAGTCATGTCTTCACCCTCTTCAACTGTGGCGTAATCACTTTACTCAACCTCCTTGTCAAAGACTCCTGAGCAGAGCCTCACTCTTCGATCCAAACTTCCTTAGACCCTCTTTTTATGGCAAGTCTGTGGACTCTTAATTTAGGTTAGAGGAGGAGGGAGGGAGGGAGACCCTACTTTGTAGGACCTGGGGTTTAGAACACACCCACTCTAATAGCAATCACTTACCTTCCCGACCGGCTTTGCACTCCGCCTGAACTTCCGCCCAGCTCGCGCCGCTCTCTGCCGCGAAAAGCACAGATTCACGGCGGTAAGTTTGGACCCAGTATATGACCTGGGGCATTGGCAGCAGCTTCATCAGCAAGGTGGGACCGAAGTAGACTCCTGGTGTTGGCGGAGTCGAGTTTGAGATGGTGCGGAACCCGGCGGCATCGGTGGTGTCTGTATTGGCGTGGACTCATCATGGCAAGGGCTTCAGTGAAGGAAAGATGGCGCCAAAGAGTGGAGACTTACATTCTAGTGGTGGTGAAGGGGACTCGTGCTTGGGAGCACTTAACAAGAAGGACTGTAAAATTTATTCTTCTGGCTTTATATTCTGTGTTTTGGTTTATTTTTCCGTGTTGTAAGATGGCGCTGGAGAGTGGCGGCACTATACAACACTTTTCATGGGATTTTGATGCAGAATGCACATGACAACAAATAAATAAATCAAAATCAAACCAAATCAAAAAGAAAGGTTTTCCATTTGAGAGAGAGATGAGGAGGATTTGCTTTCTTTCTCTCAGAAGAGTGAGAGTCTTTGGAATTCTGTTCTCCAGAGAGCACTGGAGCTGGGGTCATTGACTATTTTTAAGATGGAGGTTGGCAAATTCTTCACTGACCAGAAGACCAAAGGTTCTTGCAGGCAGCTGGGAAAGTGGAGCTGAGGCCACAATCCGATCCTGTTGAAAGACAGAGAAGGCCCTATGGCCTACTCCCCACCTTACCCCAGTTCCAACCTTCACCAACCAGCTCAGCACTGTCCTCATGACCTGTCCTACCTGTCAATCTCCCTTCCCACCTCTCAGCTCCACCCTCCCCTCTGACCTATCATCTCCATCCCCACCCCCATTCACCTATTGTACTCTTTGCTACCTTCTTCCCAGCCCTACCCTCCTCTCATTTATCTCTCCACCCTGGAGGCTTCCTGCCTCTATTCCTGATGAAGGGCTTTTGCCTGAAATGTCGATTTTCCTGCTCCTCAGATGCTGCTTGACCTGCTGTGCTTTTCCAGCAGCACACTGATCTAAACTCTGGTTTCCAGCATCTGCAGTCCTCACTTTTGCCTACTCCCACTCATTTGTATTTTTATATGCATGTGAGGAATTGAGACCACAGACGTAAAAAGAAGTGTTTCTGTCACATGTTTATTACATAAATATATATCGTAAAATAGATCAGCAACAATCATAAAAATATCTTCCTTTAAAATCCTAGCCATAAACAAAGATTTAATCGCATGTTACACACACTCAGTGATTGTCAATAGCTTCAGTGATGTTTCCCAGCCAAAGCTATCTGACATACAACACAATCTTTATCGTGGGAACCTGCTCATAGCAGCCTTCCCCTCCCAGCAGTTTCATTACCTTATTTACATCACAGTGAAGGGAAAAGGACACAAACTCATTTTAATGAGCAATAGTTATAGAAGAACGACTCATTGGACAGGGCCTGCAATAAGCAATTAGCACATGTATAAATCCAACAGCATCTCCAGAAGAAATAGTTCCTGTGATAGATGAGGTCTGTTGAAGCCTGAGGCCTTTGGTGACCCTGCTCCTAAAATAAAATGCTTGCCAGGAGAAGCAACACGTGGCCTAGGCTCTTAGGTGGCAGACACACAAGCCAGCTTCCGAAATGATGGAAACAAGGTGGTGTGTTCTCTTTGAGTGGAGCTGTGCTGGGCTGATAGCCCGACTGTAGTGGCCTGGGTATGGGGAGGGCCAGCTTACACAGAGCAGAGGCTTCCGGACCCCTGCCCCCCGCCGCAAGGTGCTTTTTTTTCTGTGAATCCTTGTCGAGATTAAAGTGAGACGACATTAAGCTTTACCTAAACTATAGCATCAGTTGTTTACTAACTCCACGTGGAGACTGGGGACCAGTGCTCCTTTAATTTTCTCACCTCTCCCAACCGAATAAAAAAGGAGAATCAAAAGTACGCTCACAACTGGTTTGGGTCAGTTTTCTCTGGCACTGCATTAATCTTCGCTGTGCTCTCGGGAGTGTTGCGTATCATGAAACAGAGCAGATTGTAACACTAGGAGGTCATGTACATCCCACCCTTGCTTCCTTTCCCTCTAAGTCATTGAGGAAGTGAATCCTGTTGGCCCAGTGTTGGCTGCACATGACCTCCTGGAGGGAATACCTGATGCACTCTAATCCAACAACATCCTTTTGGCCCTGGGATCAGCAAATCAAGTCCAAAGCAGAGGAGAGGCACTTTCTACTCAACCCCAAAGAGCTGACAAAGTGGAATACCTTCAGGGTAATGGCATCAACTCTGGGAGAGGCCTCAGTGGAGCAAAGTTCACTCTTATTTTCACAATGGGGACAAATGCATAGCTAGACATCCACACCACAGTGTCCTTGGAGGAGGAATTCTTAAAAGGCCTCTCTCTCTTGCTCTCTCTCTCCACAGGAGGAGTAAACATTGCCCTCCCACCTCTGTATGGAAAATAAAGGATCAATGTTTCCTTGCACATGAACTACATCCTCCGAGACACATAGATGACTCAAAGTTTTCATGGCAGTCATAAAGGGAGGGGAAAAAAACCTTCTAAATATCTGTCCCCCTCATTGCATTCTCCGTTCTAAGATCTCAGAAGGAGTGGAAAAACCATTTTGGCAGATAGAAAGATGAAATCTCTGATGGGAACAATTTACCATAAAAAGTCACGGAGTTCCTGTTGGGGGTAAACCAAGTGCACCATTTATTCCGTCACTGACCAATCATTTGACATCTCAGACTTGTCACAGTTAGCGTTCTCAGAACGAACACTCCCACAGTTAATCCTTTTCAAAAATACAAGATAACAAGATTATGAAATGTTACTGATCTGATTCACTGAGAAATATACTATCATATCCCCTCCTTTAGTTATGTAGTTTAAAGTCCACAGGGGTTGAGAGACAAGGTAATCATTTTGATTCATAACATAATCAGATCAAAATACAGTTTTCTTTTCAAATTAAATGCTCTTCATGTTTAATCAAACTCTGGTACATTCATTCACCACTGGCTTGTGGAGGAGTCAAGGTGCTTTCTACAGTGGCCATTTTCATGACATCACTTCCTGTTCTAACCTAGTGCTCACTAGTAAAAAACATTCAGCTCAAAACACTATTTTCAGAAAAATATATCTAATTTCTCTCTCTTTGGTCATGATTTATTCACCATTCAAGCAAACCCAGCTTCGAAAGTGATGTCATCTCATCTACTGATGTGGTCACTTCCTGTGTACGTCTTGGGGGGTCATTGATTTTGCCCCCCCCCCAACTTAAGGCAAAAACTTTGTCACATTCTTTCCTTCAAATCTACAAAGTGCAAGCGATTCTCTTCCCCTTCCCCCCCAACACCCCAACCCCCACCCACCCTTCTCCAACCATCTTTTTCTGCCATTGTGCTTCCCATATCTGTGTTGTTGACATTGCCCTAGCCTCCAGTAGTGAATAACAGACACAAATCTGCCAGTGTTCCTTTATGACCACTGCCCCCCCCCACCCACCTTCAACCCCTTACCCACCCCCCCTTACAGCTCCCTTAGTGAAGAAGCCCCTTAGTGTCAACTCCAAAAGAGTGGCACAACTCTGCCACCAGAGTTGAAAACGTCAGAAAAGACTGAGATTCCATTTTTTGCTTGGGGGCTTTCCCACTCTTGTGTTTGCTAATCAGGAAAAGTGAGGCTGGTGAGGGCACAGCTGGGATACCCCCAGCCTCTATCATATTTTACTGGTTAAGGGATTGATTTGCCTTTCCAGCGTTGATGGAGACATAATCAGGAGAGGCATTGGTGAGCAAACCATTGGACCTTTTAACTGTAGCTGCACTGATCTCAGTTAATGGGATACACTAGTTGACTCAGCTGGTGGTCAATACAGACCTCAGACACACTAGTCACTTTGCTGGTCATAACCCACTGCCTGAGATGAGACTGAAACTGACCTTTACTAGTAGGTCACATTGTACGAAACTGTCAATATTTATAGCTTATCTACCATCCACTGTTAGCATGGAAAAGGGGAGAACTTGTAAGAGCTCATTTTACAAAAATATAAATAAATTAATTTTAGTGCCTACACCACAAGAAAGTATTTAAACCTCTACATTCGGATGAAAGGTGTGAATTTCTGAGTGGAGGACTGGCCTATAACAAACCAATAAGAGATTCTGAAGGCTATTGACTGAGGCTCTGACACACCAGAATTGACTGGTTCATACCAACTTTCTCAATAGAAAAGCTTCCTCTGGAACGTGGGTCATGCTGTCTGCCTTTAGAAGGTAATGCTGGCCCTCCTGTTGAACTGTTGCCAGATTCTCTGTAGTGGTTCCACACAATTATATCGTTGGCTTAGCCACTCTCTTCAAGGCAGCTAAAAGGCGACCAGGTTGGCATGGGAATTAAACAGAGGTCGGAGTAGCTAAGGATACCAGGTTGCCATCTCGTTGGTCAGCGAGTTGGATTTGACAACAATCTACCGGTTTCACAGTCATTTTTATTGATGAATGCTTTTGATTTCCAGACATATGTAGCTCACCCTCTTCCACAACAGCACGAGAGACCTTGAATCTTTCTTCTTTGGGAAGATTGGGGAACACGTCAGCCAGGTAGCAGTGATCTGAATGTATTTGTTTCTCACAGCCTGCGATCAGCTTGGTATCAGGCATACACAGAAGAGAAAACTGTGGGCAATGTGATGGATCTTCTGACCTCCTGACAAGAATTGGGTTAAGTCAAGACCCCAGGAGCTAAATCCCAAGTGTCTGGAATTCTCGTGCAAATCCGGGATTCCAAAGGGGAAGTCCAGGTGCTTAATGTCTGGATCATGGGGACTTTACTGTCATTGGAAGGGAAGAAAGGGTCAGATGCTTTTTGAAAACTAGTTCAAGGTTGACCTTATCAATAAGGAGAGAATCACCCGTTGCAGCCAGGTACATTGGTATTAATGGCTGTGCGTTTTTACATCGCACATTCATCTTGTGGCAGGGACTAGTTGACCTCTTCCAGCCGTCTCAAGTACTTAAAATGCAACTGATAGATTCAGCAAACCCTCCCCTCCAGTCCCTGCATTCTGGATACAGGGGAGATCACTGCACTGAGTCTGACCAAACTAAGTGCTTCGATCCATTGGTCAACACATAAACATGGCACGCGGTTAGTGCAAGAGAAATTACAAAGTGGCTGGAGGAGAATCTTCTTTTCTTCAGCCTTTCAACTTGTAACTGCAGCAGATATAGCAGCTTCATACCAGCCTGTGTCAGAACCAACTTTCCAACCAAACTCTGAGATATCTTCACTGAGAGTTACAAAGCTCCCACTGAGACTGGAATCCATTCAGGCATCCTCCAGAGTTTGGTCAGACAGGAAATAGCACGATGAACAAACATTTAGGACTGCTACCTACCCAATTCTGAATCCAACATTAAATTTCATTTTGCAGGCTCTCTGTGGAAATATAAACTGCGGAGCCAATCTGGAAAATTGAGGTAACTTTCCCCTCCCTGGGAGCCACGGCACAGTTAGTAGCACTCTCGTGTTAAAGAGAGCATGAGTTTTCGGTTCAATTCCTACTCTATGGTTCGAGTCCAAAAGATCAAGCCTAGTTCTCCAGCAAGGTGTGGCACTGTCAGAAGTGCAGCTCCTAGATGGAGATTTTAAACTCAGCCACCATCTGCCTGTTCAGGTGGATGCAAAGGATCTCATATCATTACAAAAAGTAACGATTACCAAGTCGTTGTCACATTGTTGTTTGTGGGAGCTGGCTATGTCCATAATGGCTGCTTGCTTCCTGCATTATAACAGTGTCTACACTTTCAAAGTGCTTTTCAATAGTTGTAAAGCATTTTGGGACATCTGCTGGATGTGAAAAGTGATCAATAAATGCAGGTCTTCCTTGCGTCTGTCATAGTGTGAGGACGTTCTGGTAAAACGTTTCCAATGAATTCTCACAAATGAAGGACCTACCTTTCAGAATCTGAGTCCTACTCCCAATCACAGCTAAAGGTAGCAGATCTATTGAAATAACTGATCGTATGGTGGATGGAAAAAGGAACTCAGATGAGGGATGGAAGGAATTGGCTAATTTTCGCTAGCTTTCATTAAGCAGTAGGTAGACACAATCAGCTCCCACTTTATGCTTGGGTCAGCTTGCTCACCGATTTAAATGATGGTGAAAAATTCATCCCACAGGCTGGTTTGCATTCTCCTATATCAGCTATTTGCAGTACCTCCTTGCTCGTGAAACAGCTTAAAGCTAATTAGCGAGAATGCTCAGGCTTCTGAAGCTTTATTCTCAAACAATGTTAAGCGCCAGGGTATTCAAAACACTGTCTAAGAAATGAAACGTGGAAGTCTACCCCGTCTCAGACCTAAGCTGCAAAAAAGGGACATTACGGTCGTTTAGGATACACGTTTGATCCGGACAGAGCTAAAGCAAAGATTTACAATAGTTAACATCACCTAACAATTCGCATCTCGACAGCTGGTAACAAACAATTGGAAAACACAGAGAAACAGACTAAGTTGAGATTGTAGAGGATGAGGACTGATCATTAACTCAGGAGCTGCAATGAAGCTTTGAGTCATCAACCATAATTTTGTAACCAATGTAGCACCTGTCCAATTAACAGCTTGGCTCTCCTTCATGTTTAGATGGCACAAATTTTACAAAAGAACCATGAGCACTGCCAATAGATTTGGCAATTTACTTTAACTCAGGCAAATGCCTTGTGATGGAGTCGGGATGTTCCTTTTGCTCCAATTCCCACTACCGCCCCCCCCCCCCCCCCCCCCCCCCCGGCCACATTGAGTTTAACAAGGAGTGCATTCTAAATTGCATCTCTCGCTCCAACTGCTGCTCAAAGATGGCAGAATGTTCTAGATGTTGTTGCAATTATTCTGCTTCCTAGCTCTGTGGAAATCAGAATAAGGGTTTCAGTCATAGCTGAGGAGAAATGTCTTCTCTTAGAGAGTAGTGAATGTGTGGAATTCTTTACTGCAGAAGGTTGCTGAGGCGAGATGGCAACGTCAATTCAAGGCTGAGATAGACAGATTCTTTTTTAATCAGTAAGGGGATCAAGGGAAAAAGGTGGGGAAGTGGTGTTGAGGATTAACAGATGAGCCACGATCTCACTGAATGGTGGAGCAGATCCGATGGGCTGAATGGCCTGTGTCTGATAGAGTCTGACACTCCCATGCAGATTGAGGACTGAGAGATGCCAGTGGTGACAGTATGAGGTGGATGAATTTTCATTCACTGGCGAGACAAGCTGAGGCAGACTGGGAAGAGTGACCTGCAGACAGCACTGCAGTGACAAGGTTAGAGTGGTGCAGGAAAAGCACAGCAGGTCAGGCAGCATCCGAGGAGGAGGAAAATCAACGTTTCGGGCAGTAAGGAGTGAAAGTAAAATAAAATTAATCTTGGCCTCAATGAATAACTTGCCCTTGTTCAATGTATTTTCTGATTTCCTCCCCATCTTCAGCACTGCTGAAAGCTGGTTTCTTCAGCTTGTGAGGAATTTGGAATCTGTAAAGATGTGGTTAGCACAGTTGGAGGAAAGAAAACAGATTCCCACAAAGATATTACCTTGCCATATATTACAAGTAACACAAATGTCTATCTTTTGTATTGATATTAGGAGCTTGCATATTTGATGGAGGAGGGGGTGAATTACAGCATCATACGACAGTGTGGAGCAGCTGGGTCCTTGAGCCCTTGTCAGTTCTTTCAAAAACCATTAATGTTGCTGCCTTATCCACATAAATGTATTCCCACAACCTTGGAGCCAACCTAATAAATCTCCAAAACCTTCATGTTCATCTGGGTGTGGAATGGCCACTCTAGCAAGGGGGCTGAAATAGTGGTTTACACAGATCTACCATAAATTCCTGGTTTGTGCACGCTATGCACCTCCACTTTATAATGTCCAGAATTCCCCATGCTTTACTAACTGTCTTGTTAACCTGTTTTGTCATTTTTGAGAATTGGTGCATCAAGACCCTCTGGCCATTCTCTTCTTGCACCTCCTTTAAAATGGGATCATTTGGGAGATCCTGGCTCTTCTCAATCTTCCTAAATAAAGGCATCAGTTCACATTTTGTGGTGGATTCTATCTGCCCTGTATCTGCTTATTCCACCAGCTGCCAAAGGTCTCTTGAAACTTATAACTACTCTTTCCATCCCCAAACCCCCAATGCTTTCGACATGTCCACAATTGTCTGCCTATTTGGGGGTGGCACGGTGGTTAGCACTGCTGCCTCATAGCAACAGGGTCCCAGGTTCAATCCCAGACTTGGGTGACTGTCTGTGTGGAGTTTGCACATTCTCCCTGTGTTTGCGTGGGTGTGCTCCGGTTTCCTCCCGTGATCCAAAGATGTGCAGGTTAGGTGAATTGTCCATATAAAATTGCCCATAGTGTTAGGTGCATTAGTCAGAAGGAGATGGATTTGGGTGGGTTACGTTTCGGAGGGTCACTGTGGACTGGTAGGGCTGAAGGGCCTGTTTGCACACTGTAGGTAATCAAATCTATTTCTGTGTTTTGTTCCAGAAGAGTTTTCTGGGCCTATAGTGTAAGCTTGCAGCAATAAATGGGGAAATGTACTGGGCCTAATGTTGTTAGCGAATGTATCCTTTTACAGTGTGACTTAGCTTTTACACAGCACTCGAACTCTATAAATTTGACTGCTTTCTATATGTTAGAAATTCTTAGAAAGGATCCAACTAAATACGCAATATTTGTAACAGAGTGCCAGAAGAGCATTTAAAAGCTGCAGGTGTGTAGATCTTTAATGGCAGAAATGCACCATTCGTTGAAACAACACAATTGATACTGAATATATACAAGAGATTGGTGAGGTTACAGAGGGTTTTGTGTGAAGTCATCGACTCCCCATATAGAGCGTGGAGTTATGGAAAGAGTACAGAAAAAAAAAGCATGGCTAAAATGGTACCAGGAATTAGAAGTTCCAGTGATGAGAAAGCTCAGACAAATTAGGAGGCTTTCATTATGAAGGGGGAAAGCTAAGGAATGAGCCAATAGGTATTGCCAAAATTACAGGAAATAGTCATCACTATAACACTGATTGGGAAGAGTGACCTGCAATGAGTATCGCAAAGAGGCATATTAGATGAGTATGTTCACTTACAGCTTGTAAGATCTTTATTTTGGGTTTACAGTTTGTGAAGGCAATACTGCAGAGCTCCAGAGAAAGACAGTCCTGGAGTAGTTAATATTATTTAACTTCAAGGACAATCTAATAATTCTATTTAAGTGGGTAGGTCATGGAAGGAGAGCCCGAAGCCACGTTGTGCTCTTCCTGCCCTATGTGGGAAGATGGATATAGTCCCAGTTCTCAGCACCAGGATGTGTGCAGGAAGTGTCTCTAGCTGCAGCTCCTTGAACCCGAATTTACGGAGCTGCAGCAACTGCTGGTGACACTATGAAACATCCGTAAGGCTGAGAACATCGTGGATAGCACATACAGAGAGGCAGATATCGGCAGAGAGGGAATGATGACCACCAGGAAGATTAAGGAGATTAGGGAGCCAATGCAAGGATTTCCTACAAAACAGGTATACCACTTTGGATACCAGTTGGAGGAACTGCCCCTCAGGAAGTTGGAAAGCACCTTAAAAAGTGGGACCTCAAAAGTTATGATCTCAGGATTCATACCATGGAGGAGGGATCCCTGGAGTGTGTATGAGATGGTTTGCTGGATTAATGGAGTCATTGAGTGACACAATATGGAAACAGACCTTTCGATCTAACCAGTCCACGCCAACCATGTTCCCAAACTAAACTAGTCCAACCTGCCTGCACTCGGCCCATATCCCACCAAACCTTCCCTATTCATGATGCATCGAAATGTCTTTTAAATGTTGTAACTGTACCATTCAGTGATCTGTGGCCTAAGTCCCTATACCTGCCTTTGGACCATGTCCTTTAATGCCTTTGCTGAACCAAAAATGTATCTCTCTCAGATTTAAAATTAACAACAGATCCAATATTATTACTGTTTGTGGAAGAAAGTCCCAAACGTACCACATTTTCTATGAGCTTCCTAACAATTTCTTTTAACATCTAACATTTTCTCAAGGTGGTGGTAGAGTGGGGATGGGAGAGGGGGGTTGCTGGGGGATACTGAGCCCGGGGCTTATCTGATTCTGGTGGCTTTCTTTCTCTCCTTTTTGTTGTTACTCTTTTTCTTTGATTCTTCATTTTCTTTTCCTTACAGGGTCCAGTGACAGTACCGGGACAAGCCGGACATGGCTCCATCCAGCCCAGGGCCTCCTGGTAAGTGAGGAACCGGTCCCGGACTGACTCTCCTGGCCTGGACCCGCAGGCTAGGCTGAGGGTCCAGATCCACAGCTAGGCCTGAGCGCCTGAAGGAGGAGAAGGTCAGTCTCCCTGTGCGGCAGGCTTCTCCTGACATGGAGGTCTCGTCCCTGTGTGGAGGTCTTCTTAGACTTTGGCGTCCAGGTGTTCCAGTGGGTGATCTTGGCCCGGTACGGCGGTCTTCTTCAGCGGAGATTTCTGGCGTAATATCCAGTGGCCCGGCCATGACAGTCTCGTCCCGGTCATGTCTTCAGGCTATTTCTTGATCAGCTTTCCCTGAGCCCAGCAGAAGTTAACTGAACTGTAATGAACTTTGCCTTAATTGTACTTTTTTAAAATCATTATGTATGACTTCTGTCATTGATATAAATGCTGTGGTGGGGTGACTTATAAAACACTATTTTTCATGTAAAAGTACACATGACAATAAATTTCCATTCCAATCAATTCTACCTGAATCCACCACTTCCTCTGGCATTTCATTCCACAAATGAACCACCCTCTGGGTAAAGAAGTTACCCCTCATGCCCTTGTTAAAACTTTCTCCTCTCACCTTAAAAATATGCCCCCTGGTTATGAACTCCGCCACCTTATGGAAAGGACCCATGTCATTCATCTTATCTATGCTCCTCATTGTTTTATGAACCTCAATAAGGTCAAACCTCAAACTCCTATGTTCCAGTGAAAAAAGTCCCAGTCTTGCCAGTCTATTTTTATATTTCAAACCCACCATTCCCGGCAATATGCTGATTAGATTCCCTACAGTGTGGAAACAGGCCCTTCGACCCAACAAGTCCACATCAACCCTCTGAAGAGCAACCCACCCAGACCCATTCCCTTACACCTAACACTATGGACACTTTAGCACGGCCAATTCACTTAACCTGCGCATCTTTGGACTGTGGGAAGAAACCGGAGCACCCAGTGGAAACCCACGCAGACACGGGGAGAATGTGCAAACTCCACACAGACAGTTGCCCAAGGCAGCAATTGAATCCGGGTCCCTGGCGCTGTGAGGCAGCAGTGCTAACCACTGAGCCACCGTGCCGCTCCAATTTAGTAATATCCTTCCTATAGCAGGGTGACCAGAATTGCACACGATATTCCAGAAGAGGCCTCACCAACATCCTGTACAACCTCAACATGATGTCCTTTTAAGTAAAAATATTATTTTAATAAAATAGCTTTACAGCACAATCAGAAACATGCTTCCTCTGCAGCAGATACCACCAGGTGTACCTCTGCTCCTACATTCAATGTTGTGATTGCTTTTAACAAAGGGTGACATTTCAAACTGTGGTAGTTATCTGATTGTAGTTAGTGTTATTGGCAGATAATTCTTCAAAAGTGCAAATTAAAATTACCACAAAATGTGAACTTCTATCTATGATATATAAGCCAACATAAATTATGGGGACGAGTCAGAAATATTTAATTTTAAAAGAAACATTTGGACTTTTCAGTAGGTATTGACCAAATTTATATCAGCAATAAACCTTATTGTCGATGTGTGCTCAGTTTTTAAGAAACTGACTCATGTTTCTGAAATCAAGGTGTGTCTTATCAACTTTCTGGTGCCGCTCTTGAAAGAAAAGGTGCATGCTTTGACAAATAATGGACTGTGATGCGATACATCATGCTTTGCTCCTGCAAAATAGTTGGGTTGTGTTTGAATATCATTTCTTTCATTTTACCTTGTTTAATACAAATAATATGCCCTGTGTGAACAGGACCGCATTTAAGGGTTGATTAGGCTGAACTGGTGAACTATTGAAGACTTTAGATGAAATACCTTGAAGAACCAACTAGAGGGTAGGCAATCCTCGACTGGGTATTGTATAATGAGAAAGGAATAATTGTCAGTCTTATAGTGCAAAGTCCCTTGAGGAAGAGTGACCATAATATGATAGAATTCTTCATTAAAATGGAGAGTGAGGCCAGAATCTAAATAGAGGAAACTGTTAAGTATAAGGCTGTCTTTGTTAAATTGGGAAGTGCTACTTAAGGGATGACAATGAATAGGCAATGGCCAACATTGCAACGGTTCATGAAGGAACTACAACAATTGGAACACAAATAAAATGGGAAGGGTGGCCATAGCTAACACAGGAAATTAGGGATAGTGTTAGATCCAAGGAAAGGGCATACAAATTGACCAAAAAGACCAGCAGACCTGAAGATTTCTGCAAAGGAGGACAAAGGGATTGATTGAGAGGGGAGAAAGCAGAATATGAGAACAAGCTTGCTTAGAACATCCATACTATAAAAGCTTCTATAGGTATGTGGGGAGTAAAAGATTAGTGAAGGTAAATGTAGGTCCTTTACAATCAGAAACAGGGAAAGTGAGAATGGTGAACAAAGAGATTAGAGACCAACTAAACACATAGTTTGGTTCACAAAAGATGTTGGAGATCACATGGTCTCGGGACAAAGAGAAATGGAAGTATTAGTAGGGAAATGGTGTTGGTGAAACTGATGGGGTTAAAGTCTGACAAATCCCCAGGCCTGATAATCCACATTCCAGAGGACTAAGAAAGTGGGTCCAGAAATAGTGGATTCATTGCTGGTCATCTTTCAAGACTCTATGGGCTCTGGAACGATCTTATTTAAAAAAGGAAGTAGCAAGTAAACAGGGAATTATAGATTGGTTATCCTGACACTGGTGGTGGGGAGGATGCTGGCACCCACTATAAAAGATTTAATTGCAGGGCGCTTGTAAAGCAGTGACAGAATTGGACAGAATCAGCATGGAGTTACGAAAGGAACATCATGCTTAACAAACTATTGGAAATTTTTTGGAGATGTGGTCAGTAACATTGGTAAGGAGGGACCAGTAGATGGGGTTTCTTGGACTACGACAAGGAGTTTGATAAGGTCCCTCATAAGAGATTAGCATGTGAAACTCATGTGTGAAATTTTGGGGAGTTGAGTACTGACGTGGATAGAGAACTGGATGGCTGACAGGAAACAAAGAATAGGAGGAAATGGGTCATTATCTGAGGCAGACAGTGACCAGTGAGGTACCACAGAGATCTATGTTTGGAGCCCAGCCGTTCACAATATGCATCAGTGTATTGATGAGGGAATGAAATATAATGTTTCCAAGATTGCAAATACAAAACTGAGTGGGAGGGTGAGCTGGGAGAAGGCTGTGGAGATGTTTCCATCTGATCTGGGCAAGCTGACTAAGGCAGGGGAGTACATGGCAGATGAAATATAATGTGAATAAATGTCAGGTAGCAAAAGCGGGAAGGCAGATTATAGTCTGAATGGCAATAAATTGGGAAAGGGGGAGGTTCATTGAGGCCTGGATGAATATTGTACCCATGTTGATGAAATTAGGCATGCAGGGGAAGCAGGCAGTGAAAAGGGTAAATGGTATGTTGACCTTCATAGGGAGAGGATTCAAATACACGAGCAGGGATCTTTTTCTGCAATTGTACAGAGCCCTGAATAAACCACACCTAAAGTACTGCATGTAGTTTTGCTCTCCTTATCTGAGAAAGGATGTTCTAGCTGTGGAGGGAGTGCAGCAAAGGTTTACCAGAGTGATTCCTGGGCACGCAGGCCGGATACAGAAAAGATTAGGACTGGAGTTTAGAAGAATGAGGAGTGATCTCATGGAAACCTATGCAATTCTAACAGGACTAGGCAGGGCAACACAGAAGGATGTTTCCGATGACTGGGGAATCTTAGAACTGGGCTCACACTTTAAGCATACATGGTAGGCCATATAGGACTGAGATGAGGAGACATTTCTTTACCCAGAGTGTGGAGAACCTGTGGGATTTCTACCATAGAAAGCAGTTGAGGCCAACGTGTTGAATGTTATGGAATGAGAACTGGATCTTAGGGCTAAACGGATCATAAGGTTAGGATGAAAGCAGGAACAGGGCACCTAGTTGGATAATCAATGACGATAATATTGAATGGCAGACCAGACTTGAAAGGCTGAGTGGGGTATACTCCTGGTCCTATTTTCTATATTTCAAAAGGTAGGCATTAAAGGACTGTTTTTTGGTGTCTTAGGTGTGGATTCAGGGCACTCACGAGATAAGGGAAAAGTTAGAAGAAATCATATATCACATCGTATTACTGGGTCACCACCACAGCTGGGTATTGGGGCTGAGACTGCAATGCAACTTAAAAAGGAGTTGGGTAAGGATTTGAAAGTCTCAACAGGTAACTCAGGGGGTTGCTTCTGTTTAATTCCAAATTATGCCTCAGTTGAGGTGCCTTGGCTGTGTTTCTCTGTTTTTAGGCCCCCTCATAAAATTCTAGTGGCTGTTGTTTAAGGGGCCTGGCAAATTGGATCAGTCGAGCAAAAACAAGATGAGGCCCTTGAGGGGAAGTAGATAACACCAAGAGAAACTGATCCTAAAGGATGAGGGGCTTAAGGAGTGGAGCTGGGCAACAACAACAACTTAATTTTATAAAGGATAGCCCGTAGAAAAGCCAACGCCACCCCTATGAAAGAGCAGTGAAAGAGTCATTCAGGAAGTCACTTTTAGGCAAATTCCAAAAGCACTGAATCCACCCAGAATCAAACACGGAAAAAAAATCATGAAATCATCTTGGAAATCAAAGCCGGAAAAACTCCTGGAAATGCCAACTAGATGTGTCAGTGTCAGACTGATAAAAAATTAAAACCGCCAGCTTGTCTCTACATTGGATCCGAGATTAAGGTGAAGGGATCTCTGTTTGAAATTTTAAAACTGATTTTCTTCTTTCAGGTTATAAATGATCTGCAAGACAGGCTATCGATGTACTATTTACAACACGACTTGGATGTTGGACAGGGGTGGACAAAGTTAAAAATCACACAACACCAGGTTATAGTCCAACAGATTTATTTGAAAGCACTAGCTTTCGGAGCGCTGCTCCAACAACCACCTGATGAAGGAGCATTGCTCCAAACGCTAGAGCTTCCAAATAAATCTGTTGGACTATAACCTGGTGTTGTGTGATTTTTAACTATTTGCAACACACTTACACTGCAATAGCGCAAATTCCCAACAAATAAAACCTTGTACTGAGAATACTAGTTTATGAAGTCTAACTGAATGGACTAAAATATAAAGTTAATTTTACAGATGCTACAAATATTGTGGAGCCTCCCATTGCCTGTTTAGAATCATCATGACTACAGGAGTTAAAGTCATTTCCTTTATAGATTTTCTATGTGCAGCAACATTTCTGCATATTTTAACAGATTAAAAAAAAATCAGCTCCCAAAGGTTAAAATGAATCTGTACAAATAGTTCACGCAAAATGCTAGCTGTATCGGACTTGTTGTCAAATTACTTTCACTGAAACCAAACACTTCCAAAATGCCATTGTGATTATCATGGAGCATTGTTCCGTCTCTAGGTTGTGGGAATGAGTTTGTTCAAATTTGTTTGCACAGGATGTGGGCATCACTGGCTGGGCCAATATTAAGTGCCTATCCTGAAATGTCCTTGAGAAGGTGGTCAAGACCAGTCTTGTTGAACTGCTGCAGTCCACACGGTGTCAGGACACCCACACTGCTGTTCAGAATTTCCTGCCAGGAGTTTAATCTAACATTCAGCTCATGTATTGAGGGCACTTAATTGACAAAAGTGGTGCGTTTGACTAAAATGCTGAACCGTAGCCCAGTCTGCCTGTTCGAATCGACACTTGAGAACCCACAGTACTATCTGATAAGACGGCGTTCTGCAGCTCATGGCCCCTGGCCAACAATATTCCCTCATACCACAGGAAGCAGTCTCACCTTGCTGCTTTCTGCGGGGGTCTTACTACGGGCAACACAGCATCTAGGTTTGCTTAGACAACAGCAGGCAGTTACATCAAGGAACTGTGCGAAGTGCTCAGCAATATGATAAGGTGCTATACAAATGCAAATCTTTCTCATTTATACGAGGGGCATATTCACATTATAATGGGAAAAACAAACATGGTTTCTGTGTTCAAAACCTCGTTACAGCTCCAAATGAAATATTTATCAATAATATATACTTATAACAATTGTATTCAGTTTGAATATACCTGAGTAGATCCTTCACTTTACTTCCAAATATCACCGTTAACCCTTGAGTGGCCTTATTCGGTTATCAGTTAGCAGCAGCATTCCTGAAGGATACCGACAGAGCATGTGAGCTCTTTGGCAATGTGTGGTTTTACATGTAGTGATGAAGTGTATCATGAAAGTAAGTCCCTGGTTTAAATATTTCATGTTGTGTGTTCAAGTAGTATGTGGATATTTGAGAAAACCTGACTTCTACTATTATAGAAGATTGCTGTTGAGGTGGTCCAGTCTAGGAGGGATCTATGTGTACCTGAGTTGTCTTGACCAGAAAACTTCAATCAATAGGAGGTAAGCCTATCACTTGTTGCTCTGATTCTCAGACCACACAGAACTGAAACAGCTTCTGTTCCCAAACCGACTCAGCTCACTGTCATCATGGTGTGTATCAATGATTTATGCATCAAAGGTTTCCAGGTTCTGATTGATTGGGAACAGACGTTTGGCGTTTCAACTCAGCGGTGTGGAGCCAGTGCTCGAATAACTCATTTCAAAACCCCTCACAACATTCAAACATGATAAAAGCAGCATTAATGTGAGGGGGAGAGATGGTGGGATTATGCGAGTGGCACTGGATTAGTACTCCATGATGTTCTAGGGATTGGTAGCTGGGTGGAATTTAAATTCAATTCAAACAACTCAACTTTTAAATAAAATCAATCTGGAGTTAAAAGCTAGTCCCAATGATTAGATTAGATTACATTACATTACAGTGTGGAAACAGGCCCTTCGGCCCAACAAGTCCACACCGACCCGCCGAAGCGAAGCCCACCCATACCCCTACATTTACACCTTACCTAACACTACAGGCAATTTAGTATGGCCAATTCACCTGGCCCTGCACATCTTTGGACTGTGGGAGGAAACCGGAGCCCCGGAGGAAACCCACGCAGACACAGGGAGAACGTGCAAACTCCACACAGTCAGTCGCCTGAGTCGGGAATTGAACCTGGGTCTCTGGCGCTGTGAGGCAGCAGTGCTAACCACTGTGCCACCGTGCTGCCATGATGCAGCTACAAAACTCTCGTTGATTGTTGTTCAAAACAGATTTGGTTTTACGAAGGTTGTTTCGGGAAGGAAATCTGACTTGTGTCCCTGATCTGAACTAGATGTGACTCAGAACCACAGCAATGTGTAGTTGATTCTTTAGTTGCTTTCTGAAATGGTAGAACGAGTCATTCAGTTGGAGCGATGAGGGATTAAAAACTGGCTAAAGGCCAGTAAAGCACAGATCCTATGGACACAAACATACAGAAGAAAAGTTGCCCAAAGCACTGGTGGCCTGTAGCGTGGGAACACCACTGTGTTGTATCAGTTAATACTGTATTAGGGCATCTAGATGCTGAGTCTCCACCAAACCCTGACAAAGTTTACCATGTGAATAAAGAACCAGAAACTTCCCTCCTTAACTGTTGGGTATAACATGCCGTATACAGAGGAACCTCGATTATCTGGCATTCGATTATCCAAATATTGGATTATTCGGCAAGATGGCAAGTTCCTGATGCTCGGCTAAACTGTGTTACCTGGCATTTGATTATCTGGAATTTGATTAACTGGCCGCCTGTGTCCTTGGAATAATCTGTATTGTTTTGGAGAAATTTAGAAGCAGGGAATATGTTTTATGAATATTGCGAAAGTGATATTCATAAAACATATACAACAACGTGAACATAGATTTTCAGCTTCAGTTCTGTGGGATTTGAAAATTACGGTCGAACATCTAAACATGAGGTTGTTTGGTAAATGCAAACGTGTTTCAGAGTCAAAGGTCGCTTATCGCTGGTTTGTGGTTTTCTTGCTTCTGGGGCAGTGGATTCCCCCTGTCTGAGGAATACAGGATGTTTCACTGCCCTTTAACGTCACACGGTCAACAAAAGACAACCTTTGTAGAGTGTCAGAGAAGGTAGATATGGAGATGTTTTGAGGCTATCTGGTTGAGTTATTGAGGAAGGGGAGAAATGGGAAAGAGCTAAGTGCAAATGTGGTTAAAAAAAATCACGGGGGGGGGGGTGGAATAGCCACTAAAGGGTTAACTGAAGGGGCTACCAAGGAAACCACTCAGGCTCAGAATGCAGGGGTTAAAACCCTCTCCCTACCACCCCCTCCTCATCGCCCCAACCCCCAACACAATGAACACATTTTTAAGTGTTAGTACTAACACATGCATAAAAATTCTCTGAATTTTCCTCCCATGTTTTTTTTTGTGCAGCTGAATCCCCTGTCGCCAGTGAGCCTGGGTAGTCTCAGGTGCCACTTCTTGGTCTTTTTCTCCCCCTCCTTTTCTGCGCGGCCCTTTCTGACCGCGCTCCTTGTGAAAAATAAAACATACGACGGGCAGGTTTCGCTCTCCGCGGGTAACTGAGGTCTGTGCCACAAAGAGGGGGGGGTCACCTGGCCAAAGGAGGCCTCAGTGCTGAAGGAATCAGGAGGATCTCAGATGCTTCAGAAGGAAGGAGACTTCACCTTCTCCTCCCATGAGAATGGCAGTGGATTGCAGCTGGGTGTGCGGGCAAACAGACTTGACTGCGGTTGCTAGGCATAGCAGATGCCTCCCGTTGAAATTCCTCTCCGCCATTTTCTATCCCCTTTCATTCTTGAATTCCCACACTGCTGATCCTCCCATGCGATGCTGAGGTAGGGCAGTTCATGCCTTGACTTTCCATCTCTCTCTCTTTTTCTCTCGAACTGTTGATCGTAAATAAACAAATGTTGCCAGTCATAAAGTAACACTGCTTTCCAAGAGCTGCAGTGATCAAAGACAGGACAACATTGACTGCAGAATGATAAACCACTGGAAAAAGGTTGCACCAAGTTGAGCGTGTAAAAAAAAAATGAAGATGGGATGGTTGGCCATTTTGTTTTGGAGTTAGCTGTTTTATATAATCAGCTGTTAAAGCAGCAACGCACAGCTAGGCAGCACGACCTTCCTTTGCAAGACAAGAGCACAAGGACCAAGGAACACTTTACTATGACTTGCAAAATATTTGCACCTGGTACCCGCATTAATGGAATGGTTCTTTTGAGATTCGGCCAAGTTTAGATAGACAAAATTATCCACAATGGACATGACGCCAGGCAGTTAGCCGGTGATTATGTGTGTGTGTGTGTGTGTGTGTGTGTGTTCTGTTTTTTCAGCCAGTTTTCGCTCAGGCCTACACTTCCTGGTCCTCGAACACCTCCAGGAATAATGGAGGGAAGAGTTCTGTGGGACATTCAACCTTCATGTGAAGGAAGCGGCTGGCATGACATGCCCCGATCATCCGTAGGTCTGTGACTTTCATCAGCAGCTTTGGCCAGAAGTGTGGAATGTTGTGTTTGCGATAGTTTATGTAGTGTTCAAACGCTAGGAGGTAAGCCTCTTGGCATTTCTCTATTTTGTCAATGCAAGTCAGTCCTGTGCGATCTGGAAGCAAGAACAAGAGTCACTTGTCAATCAGGGGTTTTCCAAACTGTTCATTACTTTTGTCTGTTTGAAACTGGGGCAGGAACAATGTCAACCTTTGATGTTGTACAAATGTAAGAAATGGACAGGGAGTTGACCATTCAGCCCATCAAGCCTGCTCCCCCATTCAGTAAGATCATAGCTGGCCTCAACTCCACTTGGCCCAGATAATCTTTGTCTCCCTTAAGAGTGTCAATTAACATAAAGATTAACAATTGTTAATTGATCAATTGTTAATGAACAACCGTTAGTCAAGAACTTATCTATTTTTGCCTTAAAAACACTCAATGACTCTTTCGCTACCCTCTGGGTAAAAACAAATGCATATTACTGTTCATGCAGAGTCGCAGGATCAAAATCCTGGAACTCCCTCCTGCACAGCTTGTTGGGGGCATCTTCACCAAACTGACTGCAGGAGTTCAAGGACATGGCTTACCACCACCCTCTTAGGAGCAATTAGGGATGGGCAATAAATGCTGGCCCAGCCAGTGGATCCCCAATCCCCTGAATAAATTAAAATTTAGATTTACATCTCTCTGAGAGAGAAAGTTTTCCTCATTTACATCTTAATATTTAAACTATGTTTCCTAATTCTATTCCCACCGATAAGGGGGGAAACATCCTCTCAGCACCCACCTTGTCAAGTCTCCTTGGTCTTATCTTTCATGAATGCCAAGCTCCTGTTTTCTTCCCACTCAGTTTTATCTGCTATTCTGTGGAGGTTTACTGTTGCTCCACTGTCCTCAACATTGAGGTTAGAAAGAAAGAAGTTTGAGTGGACTTCCTCTGGCCTGATCATGCTTCTGTGAAGCCTTGCAACACCCTTTCCTTTTTAAAGGTGCTATATGATTGCAGTCTGTTTGTTGTTTTACCTGAGTTCCCCACCCTCAAAGTAGGGCACCCCTCTCCAATTTTACTCCTCCGCACTGCCTCCTATATTGAAATCTAGCTCTTTGCTTTTGTCCCTGTCTCAACTCGGTTTATTGAAGTGAATTCTCTCTTCACGAGGCTGTGTGTATGAAAGCATTTATGGTTATTTATGAGGCTTGTTTATCGGGTGACATGGTGGCTCAGTAACAATTGAAAGGCGTGTAGGTTAGGTGAACTGGCCATGCTAAATTGCCCATGGTGCTCCGGGATGTGTAGGTTAGGTGCATTAGTCAGGGTTAAATGTAGATTATTAGGTTAGGGGAATGGGTTTGGGTGGGATACTCTTTGGAGAGTCAGTGTGGACATGTTGGGCCGAAGGACTATTTCCACACTGTAGGGATTCTATGATAAGCGAGTTTTGAGAAGATTTGTAGCTCAGGTTGACGTTCTGGATGTAGGTTTGCTCGCTGAACTGGAAGGTTCGTTTTCAGACATTTTGTCACCATACTAGGTAACATCTTCAGTGAGCCTCTGGATGAAGCACTGGTGGTGTAGCCCACTTTCTATTTATATGTTTGAATTTCCTTGGATGCAAATATGCCACAATATGATAAAACTGGCCCGAAAATGGGAAATCAGTGCACCCAAGGAAACTCAAACATATAAATAGAAAGCGGGATACACCACCAGTGCTTCATCCAGAGGCTCACTGAAGATGTTACCTATTATGGTGACGAAACGTCTGAAAATGAACATTCCAGCTCAGCGAGCAAACCTGCATCCAGATTCTATGAGTGTTCACATCCTTCAATACATTATAGTCAGAAGGCTCACTACAAAGGTGTATCTCACTTTCTCTGCTTAGCCACTTGTATGGGCCTTAAAAGTAATTTCGACACTGATGCCGCACTCTGAGAAGCATGAAGCTGACAGGACAGCTTCCAAATAGGGGTCAAAGACTCAGAAGAAGGGATCAGCCATTCACAGCTTAGGGAAGGAGATTTACTTTCACTTGGGGTTCTGTGAATCTTTGGAATTCTTCACGCAGGGAACTGTGGATTCTCAGTTGTTGTGTAGAACCAGGAGGACAGTGGAAAAGCTTTAAGGATGTCCTCAAAGTCTCCGTGAAGAGCTCACCCATCTCCATCAGCTCATGGGAGGCCCTTGCGTGTGGCACAGCAAAACTGGGAATGTTCGTTTGGGAAAGCTCCAAACATGTTGAGGAGTTTGCTCAGGAATAGGGAGAGGAAAAGCTGAGACATCAGAGAACCGTCAACCAACCCATCGACTCAACGCCCCCATGCACCATGTGCCTCGTAAATGGTAGAGACTGAAGATGGTGCACTCAAATAAAAGCAAACTACATGGAGGCCGCAAATCTGAAACGAAAACAAAAGTTGCTGATGAAACTCCACAGTTTTTGAGGCACCTGTGGAGAGAGAAACAGAGTTAATGTTTTGAGTCCAATATAACTCTTCTTCAGAGCTGAAGATTCAAGATGCAAAATGTTAACTCTGTTTCTCTCTTTGCAGATGCTGCCAGACCTGCTGAGTTTCTCCAGTGCTCTCTGTGTTTGTATCTCTTCAAAAACAAGTCATCCTCCCTCTGAAGGGAAATCTGAGATTGAGATTGTTCGTTTATTGGACAGGAAAAGAATTGAGGTGTGTGAAGATAGGAAGGGAAAATGGAGTTGAGTCAGAAATCTGCTATGGTCTTACTGAATGGTGGGGGGAGCTGGGGAGCTATATAGTCCACTCCTGCTTGTAGTTCTTATATACTTTTGGAGTATCTGCTCGGACTTGCAAGATAATGCATATCTTGTGCTGGAGCAGCTGTTGTCTTGTTACCTTTAGACTCTCGCGGTCTAACTATTGTTGATTTTGATGTTATGACAATGCAGTATAAAACACTCTGAGTTAAAAGAAAACACCTTATCCTACAGTAATGCTTAACAGTGAGCAGTTTTACCTGAGGACATCAATAAAACTGCCTGGAGGAGTGCCACCTCTGTGTCATCCAGACTGAAGGCGGCTAAGGATTTGCCCAGCTCAAATATGGCATCTGAGACGACCCCTAGTCCTCCATTCTTCAGTTGCTCTCTCTTGACGGCCATTTCTCCATTTAGTGTCAGCGTCTCACTCTCTGCATCATAACGGACAGCAGCCCTTAGAGACATTATCTCCATGCAGCAGCCTTTCAAAAGGATGATCTGGTCTTCGCAAGGCAGCTGAACAAGGCAGAACACAACAAAGAAAATAAAAAAGTTGCTTCAACAGTAGTCATTCAGTAACAGGGCTGTCTTTCTGTCTTGGCCCTAGGGTGAAGGCTACCTTCTGTTATTAGTGTAACGTCATCTATAAAAATCAGTGGTGGCTTTGCACATGGAGCCTTTCCTGATCGGGCATCTTACTCCCCCATTTTTTCACAGGTGTGCACTTCTGTGGAAATGTCGACTTGTCTGCACTCCAGATTCTTCTGCTGAGTTAAACTGGGACACCAGCTGCCCGTTGGGCCCAATGACACGCCATCACATGATAAGACTAGATGGTAACTATCTACAGGCTGACAGACCACACCCTAACTGATGCTGCCCTCATCCACTAGCCACAGCTGCTCACTTTCTATGAGTTCGGCTTGAAATTTGGCCAGGATGCATTTGGTGATTGCTGATGCCTACTCCCTGGTCGCTACAGTGAGCAACAAAGGCAGTGTGTACCCATAGCACTATTATTGTTCCTGTATCTCATTTCATTGAAGTGACTGAAGAATATTGATCTGTGAATTGCCAATTGCATTACTTTTCACATGGTTGGCTGGGCCTCTATAAAGCAATCTGGCAGAGTATCTGGCGATGCCCTACGGCAGATAAACCTGTCAGAGTGCGCACTATTTCTGTCCTATATCTCCATTTCTCTCCTAGAGGAGAGGCTACCAAACAGGGCAAGGAAATCAGTTGAGATGAGAGAGCACATGCAAAGGAACAGGGAGAAATACGGTCAGACGTGCGACTATTGATTTTCTCCAAAGAGTTTTCTTTGACATTTTTATTAAAATATATAATATTTGCCAAAGATTTGGCTCAATTGGGACCATGATCCCCTTAAGTTACCGAGTCAGATTCAGAATAAGGGATTAGTAATTTAGGACTGAGATGAGGAGACCTTACCTCACTCATAAGGTTACTAATGTGTGTAGCTTTCTACCTCAGAGAGCTGTGGATGTTCATTCATTGAGTATATTCAAACCACATCAGTAGCTTTTTAAATTTAAGGATAAACGTATGGATATGGGAATAATGCGGGAAGCTTAAAGATCAGCCATGACCCTATTGAATGATGGAATAGGATTGAAGGACTGAACAGCTTATTCCAGCTCCTCTCCTCTTACATTCCTAAACAAATTATGTAAATATTTCGAGGTGGATGGTGAAGTGCTATTATTGCTGGACTATTAATCCAGAGACCCAGGTGATGTTCTGGAGACCTATGTTCCAATCCTGCCATGGCAGATCATGGAATTTGAATCCAAGGAAGATCTGCAATTAAGAATTTAATGATGACCAAGAAAGCATTGTCAATTGTCAGGAAAACCAATCTATTTTGACTCACTATCGTCCTTTAAGAAAGGCAATTGGTATTCTTTTGTGGTCTGGCCTCCATGTGACTCCTAGACCCACAGCAATGTAGTTGACTCTAAAATGGCCTCTGGGAAATTAGGGGTAGGCAATAGATGCTGGCTTATTCAGTGACGTCCATATCCCGTGAGGGCATGAAATTAGCAGTGCTGTCATTGTAGCGCATGAAAACACTATCAAATCATGAATAATGTGATGTTGCCATTTCTTATCTCTTTGTGTCTTGTTCAAGAGGTCCATTAGCACAAGGTTTGAGCAGGTTCACTACTTGCTGCCTTTGAAGTGTGGGTTGAGTTTTTGCTGCAGCAGTTAGAATCATAGAATGCCTACATTGCAGAAAGAGGCCATTCAGCCTATTGAATCTGTACTGACCCTCTGAAGAGCATCCTATCCAGGCCCCCGCTCTGACCCCGTAGACCCTCATTTACTATGGCTAATCCCTCTGATCCTCCTCCATTTCACCCAATTCATCACCTTCTGGTGGTAATTATGTATTTGGCATGGATGCGACTGCTCAGGTGCCAACTCTGGTTGGACGTAGACCAGGAAGCTCTGCCACATGACTTTCTGCCTCCAATTACCCCCGCCCCAAACTCCTGCCATTGGTCACTCAACACGTCCCGCTGCCTTCTCACAGCCAATTGGAAAGATGGCAGGCTTTCTGATTCTTGGCTGCTAGAGCAGACTGCGTATTCTCATCGACTTGGAAACCAAAAGCATTCAAAGGAAATGTTCAAAAAGCCCACAGTTCTGAATGCTTCTGTGATCTTCCTCCTGGCTTGCCTGCCTCTGTTCTCTCAAAATGTAATCTCTCATTCCTGAAGACTTCAGGGCAGTTCTGAAGGAATGGCCTCTCTCGATAAGGCACTGATTCAGAAAGGTTGTCAGAGGGAACTTTTACAGGTCAGGATAGATTGCCCATTGGTGAAAAGGAAGGATCTCCCATGACTGAAGCAGGCTCTGGGACTGGCTGAAGGGAGGGGAGAGCTTTCCAATGCCTGGACCTTTCCACTGAGGAATACCTGGGCTTCTGTTGCCACATCCTGGAATCTGCAGTCATCTTCCATGGGATGGGACCTGTAGGCAACAGCAACTGGAGTAAGGAGGGGAATCATTGACTCAAGATGATAGTAACTGACTACAGCGGTGAGGTTTGGGAGGAGGAAATTCCCAGTTGGGGGTGGGTGAAGAGTGTTGGAGGCAGTAAGCTGCCAAAAAGCCCCAACAACCAACCTTTTTCAATTTCCGGGGCACTTTGCAATGGAGTTTTGGACTTGAATTGCAATGATTGTTTTCAGTTCAGTCACGGATTATTTCCAGAGGTAATGACTCACTGTCAGGTTCCAAGATTTGTGGCCATTCTCTTCGTTGTGCAAGAAATTGATGAGGGAAATTCAGGCTTGTCAGAAATGGCATAAACTGAAACTGTAAACCCTGTCAGTTGCAAGTCAACCATGAGTGCTAGCAATTCTGTCTTTGAAATATCACCAAATTCCATTGTGGCAATCACAGTGTTTTATGGATGACTGGGAATTAGAATACTAAACAGAAGTTGTATTCCCTCCTGACAACCAACAAAGTCAAGAACATTTTCAATGACAAAAATACCTCCGAGAACATTGGTAGCTTTTTGGCAAAATCCACAACTCTGGTAATGGCTGGGGTGATGATCCTGGTGAATTGACTGAAGGCTTCGAGATCCACTTTGTCTCCTTCTGGTGTAGAAGTCATTGGAGATTGGCCGATGTCTTCTGGCTGTGGGCATAAGGTGGATAAAATGAGGTTCTCCATGGAAATGAAACTTTAGAGGACTCAAGATTATTGAACATCGAACATTGAACATTACAGCACGATACAGGCCCTTCGGCCCACGATGTTGTGCCGGCCTTTTATCCTACTCTAAGATTAGACTAACCTACATACCCTTCATTGTGCTATTATCCATGTGCCTATCCAAGAGTTGCTTAAATGTCCCTGATGTATCTGATTCTACTACCACTGCTGGCAGTGCATTCCACACACCCACCATTCTGTGTAAAGAACCTACTTCTGACATCTTCCCTAAACCTTCCTCCAATCACCTTAAAATTATGCCCTCTCATGATAGACATTTCCGCCATGAGGAAAATGTCTCTGGCTATCCACTCTATCCATGCCTCTCATCATCTTGAGACACCTCTATCAAGTCATCTCTCATCCTTCTTCATTCCAATTAGAAAACCCCTAGCTCCCTCAACCTTTCTTCATAAGACATGTACTCCAGTCCAGGAAGCATCCTGGTAAATCACCTCTGCACTCTCTCTAAAGCTTCCACGTCCTCCCGATGATGCAACAACCAAAATTGAACACAATATTCCAAGTGTGGTCTAACCAGAGCTCTATAGAGCTGCAGTATAACCTTGCGGCCCTTAAACTCAATCCCCCTGCTAATGAATGCCAACACACCATATGTCTTCTTGACAACCCTGTCAACTTGGGTGGCAACTTTGAGAGATCTATGGACATGGACCTAAAGATCCCTCTGTTCTTCCACATTGCCAAGAATTCTGCCTTTGACCCTGTATTCTGCATTCAAATTCGACTTTCCAAAGTGAATCGCTTCACACTTTTCCAGGTTAAACTCCATCTGCCACTTATCAACCCAGCTCTGCATCCTGACAATGTCCTGTTGCAACCTACAACAGCCATCCACGCTTTTCATCACTCCACCAACTTTCATGTCACCGGCAAACTTACTAACCCACCCTTCCTCATCCAAGTGGTATATAAAAATCACAAACAGCAGAAGTCCCAGAACAGATCCCTGCTGAACACTACTGGTCACCAAACTCCAGGCTGAATATTTTCCATTAACCACCACCCTCTGTTTTCTGTGGGCCAGCCAACTCTGTATCCAGACAGCCAGATCTCCCTGTATCCCATGCCTCCTTACTTTCTGAATGAGCCTACCATGGGGAACCTTATCAAACACTTTACTAAAATTCATGTACACCACAACCACTGCTCTACCTTCATCAAGGTGTTTTGTCATATCCTCAAATAATTCAATAAGGTTTGTGAGGAATGACTGCCCCTCACAAAGCCATGCTGACGAGCTCTAATCAATCTATGGTTTTCCAAGTAATCACAAATCTGGTCTCTCAGAATGCTACCCAATACTTTACCTACCCCAGATGTGAGCCTGACTGGTCTGTAATTCCTAGGAGTATGCCTATTCCCTTTCTTGAACAAGGGAATAACATTTGCCACCCTCCAATCATCTGGCACTACTCCAGTGGACAGGGAGGATGCAAGGATCATCACCAAAGTCACTGCAATCTCTTTGCTCACTTCCTGTAGTAACCCTGGGTATATCCCATCCCTTCTACACAATATCTGCTGTTCACTTCTTGGTTCTGTCCTTAGCAATTCATTCAGCCATGTTGTACTCTCTCCACAGGTAGTTAAGAAATCAACAGAACCAACAAATTCTCAGATTGGTATGCATTTAATGACGATTTCTTGTAACCTTTGAATTGATCATTGCCTTCAGTGAGTTGCCAGATGCTGATGAAACACCATGTGATAAAATACCACAGAAATATTGTGTGTGTCTGTACATTTTACATAACCTCAAATAGCTATTCCTTGGAATTTAAAAGATTAAGACAGAAGATCTCGGGGATATTAAGGGGAACCAAAAAGACAGATGAGGAGAAACAATTTCCATTGGTTTGGGAAATCTAGTACAAAGGAATAAATAATTTGGGACTGGGTGTCAGAGTCAAGAGAGGAGGGGGAGTGGCATTTTTAATAAGGGATAGCATTACAGCTGTGCTGAGGGAGGATATTTCCGGAAATACATCCAGGGAAGTTATTTGGGTGGAACTGAGAAATAAGAAAGGGATGATCACCTTATTGGGATTGTGTTATAGAGCCCCCCAATAGTCAGAGGGAAATTGAGAAACAAACTTGTAAGGAGATATCAGAGATTGTAAGAATAATAGGGTAGTTATGGTAAGGGATTTTAACTTTCCAAACATAGACTAGGACTACCATAGTGTTAAAGGTTTAGATGGAGAGGAATTTCTTAAGTGTGTACAAGACAATTTTCTGATTCAGTATGTGGATGTACCTACTAGAGAAGGTGCAAAACTTGATCTGCTCTTGGGAAATAAGGCAGGGCAGGTGACTGAGGTGTCAGTGGGGGAGTACTTTGGGGCCAGTGACCATAATTCTATTCGTTTTAAAATAGTGATGGAAAAGGATAGACCAGATCTAAAAGTTGAAGTTCTAAATTGGAGAAAGGCCAATTTTGACGGTATTAGGCAAGAACTTTCGAAAGCTGATTGGAGGCAGATGTTCGCAGGTAAAAGGACGGCTGGAAAATGGGAATCCTTCAGAAATGAGATAACAAGAATCCAGAGAAAGTATATTCCTGTCAGGGTGAAAGGGAAGGCTGGTAGGTATAGGGAATAGTGGATGACTAAAGAAATTGAGGGTTTGGTTAAGAAAAAGAAGGAAGCATATGTCAGGTATAGACAGGATAGATCGAGTGAATCCTTACAAGAGTATAAAGAAAGTAGGAGTACACTTCAGAGGGAAATCAGGAGGGCAAAAAGGGGACATGAAATAGATTTGGCAAATAGAATGAAGGAGAATCCAAAGGGTTTTTACAAATATATTAAGGACAAAAGGGTAACTAGGGAGAGAATAGGGCCCCTCAAAGATCAGCAAGGCGGCCTTTGTGTGGAGCCATAGAAAATGGGGGAGATACTAAATGAATATTTTGCATCAGTGTTTACTGTGGAAAAGGATATGGAAGATATAGACTGTAGGGAAATAGATGGTGACATCTTGCAAAATGTCCAGATTACAGAGGAGAAAGTGCTGGATGTCTTAAAACGGTTAAAGGTGGATAAATCCCCAGGACCTGATCAGGTGTACCTGAGAACTCTGTGGGAAGCTAGAGAAGTGATTGATGGGCCTCTTGCTGAGATATTTGTGTCATCGATGGTCACAGGTGAGGTGCCGGAAGACTGGAGGTTGGTAAACGTGGTGCCACTGTTTAAAGAAGGGTGGTAAAGACAAGCTCGGGAACTATGGACCAGTGAGCCTGACCTGGGTGGTGGGCAAGTTGTTGGAGGGAATCCTGAGGGACAGGACGTACATGTATTTGGAAAGGCAAGGACTGATTCTGGATAGTCAACATGGCTTTGTGCGTGGGAAATCATGTCTCACAAACTTGATTGAGTTTTTTGAAGAAGTAACAAAGAAGATTGATGAGGGCAGAGCAGTAGATGTGATCTGTATGGACTTCAGTAAGGCGTTCGACAAGGTTCCCTCATGGGACACTGATTAGCAAAGTTAGATCTCAGAATAGAGGGAGAACATGCCATTTGGATACAGAACTGGCTCAAAGGTAGAAGACAGAGGGTGGTGGTGGAGGGTTGTTTTTCAGACAGAGCCCTCTGACCAGTGGAGTACCACAAGGATCGGTGCTGGGCCCTCTACTTTTTGTCATTTACATAAATGATTTGGATGCTAGCATAAGAGGTACAGTTAGTAAGTTTGCAGATGACACCAAAATTGGAGGTGTAGTGGACAGTGAAGAAGGTTACCTCAGATTACAATGGGATCTTGATCAGATGGGCAATGGGCTGAGAAGTGGCAGATGGAGTTTAATTCAGATAAATGCAAGGTGCTGCATTTTGGGAAAGCAAATCTTAGCAGGACTTCTACACTTAGTGGTAAGGTAAAAACAAGGACTGCAGATGCTGAAAACCAGATTCTGGATTAGTGGTACTGGAAGAGCACAGCAGTTCAGGCAGCATCCAAAGAGCAGCCAAATCGACGTTTCGGGCAAAAACCGTTCATCAGGAATAAAGGCAGTGAGCCTGAAGTGTGGAGAGATAAGCTAGAGGAGGGTAGGGGTGTGGAGAAAGTAGCATAGAGTACAATGGGTGAGTGGGGGAGGGGATGAAGGTGATAGGTCAGGGAGGAGAGAGTGGAGTGGATAGGTGGAAAAGGAGATAGGCAGGTAGGGCAAGTCTGGACAAGTCATGGGGACAGTGCTGAGCTGGAGTTTGGAACTAGGGTGAGGTGGGGGAAGGGGAAATGAGTTAAGGTCCTAGGGAGTGTTTCTGAACAAAGAGACCTTGGAGTGCAGGTTCATAGCTCCTTGAAAGTGGAGTCGCAGGTGGACAGGATAGTGAAGAAGGCATTTGGTATGCTTTCCTTTATTGGTCAGAGTATTGAGTACAGGAATTGGGAGGTCATGTTGTGGCTGTACAGGACATTGGTTAGGCCACTGTTGGAATATTGCATGCAATTCTGTTCTCCTTCCTATCGGAAAGATGTTGTGAAACTTGAAAGGGTTCAGGAAAGATTTACAAGGATCTTGCCAGGGTTGGAGGATTTGAGCTACAGGGAGAGGCTGAACAGGCTGGGGCTGTTTTCCCTGGAGCGTCGGAGGCTGAGGGGTGACCTTATAGAGGTTTACAAAATTATGAGGGGCATGGATAGGATAAATAGACAAAGTCTTTTCCCTAGGGTCGGGGAGTCCAGAACTAGAGGGCATGGGTTTAGGGTGAGAGGGGAAAGATATAAAAGAAAAGGGGCAACTTTTTCACACAGAGAGTGGTACATGTATGGAATGAGCTGCTGGAGAAAGTGGTGAAGGCTGGTACAATTGCAACATTTAAGAGGCATTTGGATGGGTATATGAATAGGAAGGGTTTGGAGGGATATGGGCCGGGTGCTGGCAGGTGGGACTAGATTGGGGATATCTGGTTGGCATGGACGGGTTGGACCGAAGGGTCTGTTTCCATGCTGTACATCTTTGTGACTCTATGAATGAAGTTAGGAATCACTTCTGCGTATCAAAGGGGTCATAGAGGCTTGGAACTCTTGGAATGCACTCAAGGGGCTAAACTGTCATGACCTAGGCACATCGAATTTTAATTCATATATATTTTTGTTAAAAGATGATTGATTCAGTCAAGGTGACTATGAGTATAAATTTAGTGGCTGGCTGAAGCATGAGAGAGATCCTAGAATGTCATGCCTGACAAAGTGTCAAGGAAGTCTCAAAGGGATGGACTTAAAAGGTAAAAATATAATACAAACTGACAGCAGTTATTTCATACTGTGAAAATGTTGGAAAAAAGACAGCAGTCTGGGTGAGAGATGTGTATTATGGCTTCACCTTCCAAGATTACAGCACAACTTATAACCCTAGTCTATGTGTGCTAGTGGGAGAAGGTGTGCTTCTGAGCTGGGAAGGTCGCAATCGAATAACTGCACATATACAGCTGTGCGGTGCAAGGAAAGGACTCTCTCACTTTGGTGGCTGGAAGCCAGCAAGCCAGTCAAAAAGAAACAGGATAAGAGGATGGTCTAGCTCTGAGTACTATCAGGCAATGATCTTCAAAAGAAGGAAGGACAAAAAGATTTTGACTAACCTACAAAGGCAATAATTCTAAAACCAACTGGTCAACTGTTAACATTTCACTATCTACTCTTCACAAATGACTCACAAAGCCCGGACCTAATGTTTTTTGACTTTTACCTTTGTTTTGGATTTACTTCTCATTTCAAATCTGTGTGTATCTACATTGTGTTATTATTTATTCTCTTTTTCAGTAATTAATAAACTCAAGAAAACCTGGTCAAATTGGTTACTTGTAAAAAATAAATTCATTTGGTCTGGAAGAAAGGTCTTCATAAGTGAAGGGATCCTGTGTAAATTAACCTTATTATAGCTAACCAAGGTGATTAATAAGGAAGGGAAGCCAATTTATCCATCCTCACCCAGGGGCTTGACAATTTGGGGTATCCCATTTGGAGCTGTAACAACTTGGGGAATTTCACCCGGGGACTGGTCGAAAATGACAAATGACCAATTCCTGTTCCTCTACAGGATTCCGATGTGCATTGATGCAAATTGGGTCTCTCATAATGTGGGGTTCAACATGACAACTCTCTCAAAGGTATCACTGTGATTCACCAAGTAGTTCTTTTGAAGATATAATCCTTACAATGTGGAAGCAGGCCATTCAGTCCATCATGTCAAAATTGACCCTGCAAAGAGTCTATCCCTGTAACCTATCCCTGTAACCCTGCCTTTCCCAAGGCTAATCCATCAAGCCTGCACATTCCTGAACACTGTGGCAACTTAGCATGGCCAGTCCACCTGACCTACACATCTTTGGACTGTGGGAGGAAACTGGAGCACCCGGAGCAAACCCACGCAGACACGGGGAGAATGTGCAAACTCCACACAGTCACCCAGGGGTGGAATCGAACCTGGGTCTCTGGACTGAGAGGGAGCAGTGCTACCCACTGAGCCACTGTGCTGCCCTGTAGATGAAAACAAAGGAACAAGGTAGATTTTTAAGTAAGTAAGGGAATCAAAGATTATGAGGCAGAAAAATTAAGTTGAGGATTATCAGATCAACCATGATCTCACTGAACGGCAGAGCAAACTGTCTGGCCTACTTTTGCTTCCACATCTTATGGTCAGTGCACCACTAGACCTTCACAGAGAGCTCCTTATACTACTTAATAAAGAGCCAAGTGATAACTTACTCTGAAGTCAATGAAAGTAAGGCCCTTTTTTATTTGCTTAGGGTATCATGGCCCCTTACAAGCTAGAGGACATATGTTTTATTTGAGAGGGGTAAGATTTAAAATGGATCTGAGGGGCAACTTTTTCTCACAGAGGGTGGTGTGTGTATAGACGAGCTGCGAGAGGAAGTGGTAGAGGTGGGTACAATTACAACATTTAAAAGATAGGTACGTGGCTAGGAGGGAAATGGGCCGAACATTGGCAAATGGGACTAGTTCAGTTTGGGAAACTTAGTCAGCATGGACAGGTTGAGTCGAAGGACCTATTTCCATGCTGTTTGACTCGATGAACTCTATGAACCAATCAAAAATTCTCTCAGAACATTTCTGCCAAAGAGCAACTAAAAAAAACTTGAGGATTTGTTTTGCAGATGAAGCTTCAGAAATTGATGCAACTTTAGGTGGTGGTGGTGTTGGGGTGTATGGAAGAATGAAAGGATTTGGGGATAGCAGCAGATGAAGTGGAGTGAGGGTAGCGTGACCTAACTTTGATTGGACACATTCACAGAGGTCTCACAACAGTGCCACTGCTCTGCACAGAAAAAAAAAACCATCCCAATATTTTAATAACTACTAAACATAAAAAAAGAAAAATTGAAAAATAAATTAATTATCTTAGCGACCCTGTGCTTTCTCTCCAAGTTGCTGTTTTTGGACGTCAACCTTCAGTTTCTGGACACTCCTGGGCAGTCTGGAAACATTGGCAATTCCAGAAGGAGTCATCATCATCAGGATGGACCAAATGGCCTGTTTCTGTGCTATCAATTCTGCCTTTCATAGAATCTCTACAGTACAGAAGAGGCCATTTGGCCCACCAGCTTTATACCAATCCTCCGAAGAGCATCTCACTCAGACCAAGCACCTCCATCCCCATACTTCCATATTTCCTCTGCTTAATCCACCCAGCCTGCTCATCCCTGGACCCTATGGACAATTTAGCAAAGCCAATCCACCTAACCCTCCACATCTTTGGACTGTGGGAGGAAACCAGAGCGTCTGGAGAAAACCCACACAGATACGGGAAGAATGTGCAAACTCCACACAGACAGTCAGGTCCCTAGCGCTGTGATGCAGCAATGCAGTAAGACAGATCTTTGTTCTCCGTTTGCTCTTCACTGTTTTTGGGAACTGAACATTCCCCAGACACAGTGATGAAGGCAAAATGGGCAGGTTCACCAGTGCTGTATTTTAAATCAGCACCTGGATGTTAATTGGCTAGCCGATTTCCTCTACCATAGCTTAAAGAAAGGAAATTCGAGACTTTGCCAGTAGGAAAGGATTGATGCTGTAATTTGAGAAGCTGCCAGCCTCCCTGGGATGTTCATTCACTGTTTTTATTTATTCCAGTCCTTATCTGCTTCAAATCTGTAACAAACTGGAGATGGAATTGGGGCTATTAGATTATTCAATCATGTTATGTGAGAGGTTAGTTGAGCTTGGGACCGGTCTGTGGTCTTCAGTCTCTGAAATGGAACAGATCCTTCAATGCCTGATCACTTCCTGTGCTCTTAATTTGAGCTGCTCCTCTGTCAGAGGTTTCGGAGTCTATTCTCTGAGTATAAATTAACTCACTGCAAAACCTGACTTTGATGTCTTCAGAAATATCTCCCCTGACATGAAAGAAGTTTCTGCACCTTTGGACTTTTTGAGAAACTTAATAAAGCAGTGTAACTTGCAGAAACCAGAAACCATTGTAGAGACCAGTGGTTGGAGGAGCACCCCCTGCAAAAGCCTCCTGTCGTTTTGTATCTCAGTATTCTACCTTCTGCTCTGTGTTCTCATTGATCTGTCTCAGGAAGTGAGAAGGTAGTTTTTGTGCTCTGCAGTTAGAGCTTTAAAATGGTGAAGCACTGTTGCAAATCTTATTGAAATGATCAGCTTTTCTTAATTTATTCATGGGAATGAGGGCATCACTGGCTAGGCCAGCATTTATTACCCATCCCTAATTGCTCAGAGGCTAGTAAGGAGTCAACCACATTTCTGTGGGTCTGGAGTCACATGGAGGCCAGACCAGGTAAGGATGACAGTTTCATAGAGTCCCTACAGCATGGAAACAGGCCCTTCAGCCCAAAAAGTCCACACTGACCCTCTGAAGAGTAACCCACCTTGACCCATCCCCTATCCTATTATCCTCCATTTACCCCTGACCAACGCACTTAACTTACACATCCCTGAACACTATGGGCAATTCAGCATGGCCAATTCACCTGCACATCTTTGAACTATGGGAGGAAACCCAGAGGAAAGCCATGCAGACACAGGGAGAAGGTGCAAATTCCAACAGACAGCTGCCTGAGGCTGGAATCAACCCAGACCCCTGGCACTGTGAGGCAGCAGTGCTAAAGGACATTAGTAAATCAGGAAGGTTTCCCAACAATTGGCAACGGATTCATGGTCATCATAATACTGTGAATTCCAGATTATTTTCATTGAATTCAAATTCTACCATCTGTTGTGGCAGGATTGGAACCAGGGTGCCAAGAATATTACCTAAATCTCTGGATTAATAGTCCAGTGATAATATCACATGGCCACCAACTCCCAATTATTTTGCATCTGTCATTTGCTTATTTTTCACACCTTCTCAGGTGACAGACAATGAAAGAGACTATGAAGAATCAAAAGGTCATTAATTGATCTAACCTTGGGAATTCCTCGAAGAGTATAAGATGTAGGAGCAGAAGTAATTCGGCCTGAGTCTGCCCCGCCGTTCAGTGAGATTAGGGCTAACCTGATAATCCTCACCTCCACTTCCCGGCCTTCTTCCTATAACCCTTGATTCTCTTACTGGTTAAAAACCTGGCTATCTCAGGCTTGAATACATGGAATGACCCAGCCACAATACACCCATTTGGCAAAGAATTCCACAGATTGTCAACCTCTGAGAGAAACCTTTCCACCTTATCTCTGTTTTAAATGGACAGCCTCTTATTCTGAGATTATGCCCTCTGGGTCCTAGACTCTCCCACAAAGGGAAACAAACTCAGAATCCTCCTCATTTCAATAAGGTCTAGTCTCATTCTCAGCGGTTCGTCTACATGCGACTCCAGACCCAAAGCAAAATGGGTGGTTCCTAACTCCCTTCTGGGCAATTAGGGATGGCTAATAACTACCACGTGGATTAAAAATTTGTCGACTGATGTTGTATTGCAGGAATGCTGTCTCAGGAGCAGGAGTTGGCCATTTGTTCCATCATTGAAACATACTATTCCAAGTGAATGTGAATCCCAGGCCCTTTCAGATGAAAGATTCCATGACATTCTTTTACAGAAGAATAGTTGAGTTCACCCCAGTGTCCTGGCCAATATTTTTCCATAAATCAGTATAAATAAAACAGATTATTTGGTATCAGAATTAATACCATTTAGAAGGAAGCCATTTGGCTCATTCAATCCATGCTAACTCTCTGTAGAATAATTTCATTAGTCCTGTCTCCATTTGTCCTTTATTTCCTTCAGGTGCCTATCCAATTTCCTTTGGAAATCATTAATCATCTTCACTTCCCTCACCCTTACAGGCAGCACATTCCCACTCATTATCATGTTGCTGCTTGTGCGCAAACTGGCCACTGCATTCCTGACATTGCAACACTGAGTGGTCTTCAAAAGTAAGCCACTGAGCATAGCGTATTATTGAAAGTCTGAGCATTGTGGAAAGGTGCCACGCAAATGCAAACCATTCTAAAGGAATGACATGACATGTCATGCCTCACCTGTCCCTGTGTGGTGATGCCTTATTTTGGTGCAGCAACCTGTACCCACCAGTTATCCTCTGCCAATGGGAAATACAGCATCGCAATCCACAGTAGGGGCATTTGATAGTTTCAGCAGGTGGGCACACAGAATCCTCTGGTGCAACCTGACCAACCGGCATCAGTCTGCTAACCTTCCAGAAAACTGACATTCCCACTGGCAGAAATCCCATCGGAGGCAGGATTGGAACCAGAAAATTACAGACAGCGGCACGATTCCCACAGAGACTAAGGAGAACCCAACGCATTTAAAATAATCGGGGCTTGAAGCTGCTTTAAAACCTAATCATCTTACTTTGGCCTTCAAGTGAACTTTAGTCTGATCCTTTTGTGGTTCCTGGCGTCATCTGGACACTCGTGGTTAGTAATGTACTGGCAGTTTCTGCTTGAGTTGTGCTTATTTGTTACATGGGATTTTATTCCCCGTATTTGAGACTGGAGAAAATACAGGGCTGCTACCATAGCCATTGAACCTGGGCATAGAGCATGCTGGGAAATTGGGGGTGCTAAGAGAGCAAGGCCAGGGATAGAAACTAAGGCCTGAGTGTTATTCCTTGCCTGACCCTTGACCCAAGCAAATTTGGCTCCCTCAAGCCGCAGGATCCCTGTTAACCCCTCCTGGCTCCTCACTGAGGCCTCCACATTTTCCTGCATTTGGTGGAGCCTAAGAAATCAAGGATGTGTCAACATTAGGATTGCAAGGCTGTGTTAATTTTAACATTCATTCAATCATTAAACATTACCAGAAATTTCCTCTTCTGTTTCCAGTGGCTGCCCTGTGCGTTGGTTGTCATGTGCGCATCTGTGGCAACCCTGATCAACTCCCACTCCTCGGCAGTAGGCTCGGGCTTGTTCTGCATGGTCTTCACCACCTCCTCCCGCCGTCGCTTCTCTCGGTTCTCCTCGATCAGTTTCCTCTTCGCGATGCGTTTGTCGTCATCCAGAACCACTAGACAGTGGAATGGAAAAAGAGAAACCAGCTCACGGTCAGTCCTTGTGTCTGGCATTTCAAGGGAGGCCGCGCCGACAGTAAGTGAAGGAAAAATACCAAAGCAGTTAATCACCAGTGAGAAAACTGGACTGAGTGGCCGTGAGTGAAGGAAGGAGCTCACAAATCATTTGTAAATGGGAATCATGATGGGATAGGGTGATAAAAGGAGTGAAAGCACCCAAGTCTTATGGTTTGTCTCAACTGTTCAAAGTGTCAGTTTTTGGATTTGTATAAAAGTTTAGGGATGACTGCTCTTTGACATAAATAAATGCGTTGAACAATCAGAGTTTACTTGCCAACAAATCAGCATCATATTTCTCATGCAGTTGTGTGATCTATGTACAGAACAACCTGATTATCCAAATGAGATAGGTGGGGTGTATTTTCTTCGGATAACTGATTGTTCAGATAACTGATTGTTCAGATAACAGATAACGTTTTTACGGGACCTTGAGATCTTGGTTGCATAATCTGATATTTGGATAATTGATGGTCGGATAACCGAGGTTGTTCTGTATACTCTTACCATTTATTTTAAGAGTTGGAATTTTGAACTAGTGGCATGTGGGTTTTGGTCCGTATATAAGGTGGGGCAGGGTTTAATGATTCACTTGTCAGTCTTTCTGGAGTCATGATTTTTAAACAAGCATGTGTGAGAGAGACCATCTCCTGGAGCAATAATGGGGATTTATTTGCATTATGAAAGTTTTACAATTAAACAGAGTAAAAGATTAAAACCATTAGCTTGCTTTTGGTTTAGAAGAATCAGGAATTGATTTCTTTTATTGCTTATGAGAAATACCCATAGGTTTGATTTCAGTTCATAGAAGACTGTTTGAGGTTAGATGTAAGAACAGTTTATTCTGCAGAAAGGAACTGTTTCAGAACAATAGCTTACCGGAGTGTAAGTGTTTTGGTATGATTATTCCAGAACCATAAGTGTTTAGTTAGAATTCTGAAGGGTTTATTTGAAGCTTAGAAAGTTTAAACTAATTTGTGTTACAAAGCAAGCAAAAAGCTGTCAAGCTCTCCAAACCAGGAATTGAAAGAAACAAGTTAAATCAAACCTATAGATGCAATAGATGAGGGAACTCTCTGGTATTTAAGTACTGTAAAGTAACTAATGTCAGGATTGATAGGCTTTTGCTTTATTATGTTTTGAAATTGTTCAAATTGTGTATTATATAAATAGCTTGGTTCATTCTATCTCATCTTCTTTTCCTTTGACGGATAAACTCCTGTTTTATTGTTAAAACCAAATCTGTAACATTGTGTGCTTGCATTTCAGTTACAAATCACCTGGTTACATTAAACAAAACCAAAAGATGATCTATCAAACCAGATTTCAATCTGGTATCTGACTTGCCTCAGCTGGGATCATAACACAGTACAAATTTTTGTTCCTTCTTTAAAAATTTGTTTTCTTATGAAACACTTTGATCGTTGACTCTTTTTTCCAGAAATATTCAAAGTCCTATAATATCAAATGACTAAAGCAGTAAAAATTGTGACATCGGCCAGTAAAGTCAAACAAAAGCAAGACAGAATTAGCATTTCTTTTGTGAGGGACAGAATTAATAAGCAGGGGAGGTAGTTCTAATCAAAAATTAGTTAGGTTACAAAATAAAAACCAAACGAATTACGGATGCTGTACATCAGAAACAAAAACAGAAATTGCTGGAAAAGCTCAATAGGCAGCATCTGCAGAGAGTTCTGAAGAAAGGTCATTGGACCCAAAATGTTAGCTCTGATTTCTCTCTGTAGATGCTGCCAGACCTGCTGAACATTAGTTAGATTACCCTTGGGGTACTGTGTACACTGAAGGTCCTGTATAAAACTAGAAAACAGCACTGTAAGATCATCATTAAACAATTAAGGAAGGAATTCAGGAGTTACTTCTTTATCTAGAGAAAGTGGTAAAGATGTGAAACTTGCTGGCCAAGTCCTCTAGAAGGCTCCTTCCATTTTCTTCATAAATTAAGATCCCATTGGGTTTAGTGTCATCAGCAAATTTGGTATCATTTCAATTGGTTCTTTTATTGGCTGTTTATGCTAGAAATGACAGAGTCATAGAGATGTACAGCACAGAAACAGACCCTTTGGTCCAACTTGTCCATGCCGACCAGATATCCCAACCCAATCTAGTCCCATTTGCCAGCACTTAGCCCATACCCCGCTAAACCCTTCTTATTCATGTACCCATCCAGATGCCTTTCAAATGTTGTAATTGTACCAGCCTCCACCAATTCCTCTGGCAGCTCATTCCATACACATATCACTCTTGGCATGAAAAAGTTACCCTTGAGGTCCCTTTTAAATTTTTCTCCTCTCACACTAAACCTATACCCTCTAGTTCTGGATTCCTCACCCCAGGGAAGAGACTTTGTCTATTCACCCTATCCATGCCCCCCATGATTTTATAAACCTCTATAAGGTTACCCATCAGCCTCCAATTCTCCAGGGAAAACAGCCCCAGCCTGTTCAACCTCTCCCTATAACTCAAATCCTCCAACCCTGGCATCCTCAAAAAGATCTAATATGACTTTGTTGAACATGATTTAGCTTTCATAAATCCGTGTTGAATCTGTCCAGTTTGCCATGGTTTTCACAATGGGCAGTTACCACCCCGCTTACAATGGATTCTCTTATTTTCCCTACCCCCGATGTCAAAATAACAGTTCTGTCCTTCTCCAACTTCCCTCTCTCCTCCCTTCTTAAACAGTGGGTTTACATTTGCCATTTTCCAGTCAGCAGGAACCTATTTAGAATCTAAGGAATTACAAATAAAAACTACTTATACATCCACAACATCTAATGCTACTTCCCTGAATCTCTTGGATGAATTTGGTCTGATGCAGGAGAATTATCTACCCTCAATCCAGCTAATATTTCCTCTTTGCTAATACTAATTTCTTTTAGCCCTTCGGTTAAGAAAGCCCAACCCTTATCCTTCCACAAGTTCTTCAGTTAATTAATATTTCTGGGTGATTTTCCCATGTGGACAGACACAAAATTAGATTAGATTCCCTACAGTGTGGAAACAGGCCCTTCGGCCCAACAAGTCCACACTGACCCTCCAAAGAGTAACCCACCCAGACCCATTTCCCTCTGACTAATGCACCTAACACTGTGGGCAATTTAGCATGGCCAACTCACCTAACCTGCACATCTTTGGACTGTGGGAGGAAACCGGAGCACCTGGAGGAAACCCACACAAACACGGGGAGAATGTGCAAACTCCAGTCACTGGAGGCTGGAATCGAACCTGGGACCCTGGTGCTGCGAGGCAGCAGTGCTAACCACTGAGCCACCATGCAAGTTTCTCCACCATGCCCTTGTCCTTCACTGTAAATTCTCAACTCCCCACTTGCATTGGGTCGAAGATTATTCTTGCTAATCTTTCTTCCTTTCACACATCAACAGAAACCTTTACTGTACACTTTAACTCCCCTCCAACTTCTCATCAGCATATCTTAAAGCAACACAGCACCTAAAGTAATCATATACAATAGTGAAAATGCCAGAGGACTGTGGATGATAGAAATCTGAAACAAAATGAAGGGTCATTGGGCATAAATTCTGCTTTTTTTCCACAGATACTGGTGAATTTCCCCCTAAATTTGTGTTCTAATACACAATTGGGGCTCCTCTTTTTTTTTGGATGATCGATATTGGCTTTGCTGTCTCCTCAGAGTAGATAGGGTGTGGTGCTGGAAAAAGCACAGCAGGTCCGGGAGCATCTGAGGAGCAGGAGAGTCGACGTTTCATGCAGGAGCCTTCATGCTGTAGCCTCCCTGTTTTCCATTCTATCATCGATCTTCTATTTCCTTCCTTCTTTGCTTCTGCCCTTTGCTTAAAGCTGGTTCACATCCACAACTTTTCCCAGTTCTGCTAATTGATCCCTGGCCTCAACTGTTAATTCTCGGAGAAAGTGCGGACTTGCAGATGCTGGAGATCAGAGTCAAGAATGTGGTGCTGGAAAAGCACAGCCGGTCAGGCAGGCATCCGAGCAGCAGGAGAATCCACGTTTCGGGCAAGAGCACTTCAACTTGATGCTCCTGCTCCTTGGCTGCTGTCTGACCTGCTGTGCTTTTCCAGCGCCACACTCTGAACTGTTAATTCTGTTTCTCTCTCCTCAGAGACAGCATACAGCACAGATTCTTGGGGATGTTTATAACTGAGAGACTCTGCAGCACAACATTCACTTGTAGAGTCCAGCACTCAGGGCCCATGGAAATACTTGAACTTTTCAGTCTTTCTGTGGATGCTTGTAAGAGCTCTTTGCCTGTGACCAATCTTTTGCAGTCAGTTTTGGCTCACAGATATACATGAACAAAATGGCCCTGGTTGTGATTCTCTCATCTGTTGCTTCAAGAATTTATAAGTGGTCTAAAAGCTTGCATTGTCCCTCTGCGCTCAAATCTAAAGAGGATTAAAATGCTAATACTATGCATGGGTGCACTTTAAGTAGATTTAAATTCGGACATTACCCGAATCTAAACCAAACCCTTTCCAGACTAGGATACGCGCAGCTTGCGGGAATGTTTGTGTACTGAATGTTCTGGAGACTGTTCACACATTTTGTTTTTGCAAATAACTGGTGTGATCACATCTGCCAAGTAACAGCTGGCCCATGTCCAGGGTTCAGATTGCAAACTTTACCTCAGATTGGAAAAGAAAGGATTTGTTTGAGCAGTGAGGCCAAGTTGACCGTGTGAGGACAGCTCATGCCACAAAGTGAAAGGGGTGGGCTGGGGGGGAGGAGGGTCCACAGACTTTCAGAACTTCCTTAAAATTACACATTAAAGTACATTGTTCTTTTGAGACTAGACTTTTCCTCTACTTGATATTCATCTATCAGGCTGATGTTGTGATTTTGTGTCAGGTTGGTTTCCATAAGCCTGGAAGATGAGCAGTCATGTTGCATTTTTAAAAAGAGTAATGAGGCTGTTGACCTGTTGGATCTTCTCATTTTCATACATTCTCCACCAATTCTGTGTGAGCTTTCCTTGTGATGGCTTCAGGAACACGTTCCCTCAGGGCTGCACCCTCGGGACTGGAGACCTTGGAGATACGGGGTGGCACGGTGGCTCAGTGGTTAGCACTGTGCCTCACAGCACCAGGGACCAGGTTTCGATTCCAGCCTCGGGCAACTGTCTGTGTGGAGTTGGCACATTCTCCCCGTGTCTGTGTGGGTTTTCTCCCACAATCCAAAGATATGCAGGTCAAGTGAATTGGCCATACTAAACCACCCATAAGGTGAGGTGCATTAGTCAGGGGAAAATAGGACTGGGTGGGTTATTCTTCAGAGGGTTGATGTGGACTTGTTGGCTAAAGGGCCTGTTCCCACACTGTAGGGGCTCTAATCTAACCTAAATTCACTGTCAATATACTGGAACTCTGTTGTGAGCAATGCTACATGGACTGCAGAGGCTCAATGAGGCAGGTCATCACCACCTTCTCCAGGGCTATCAGGCACTGACACTAAATGTTGGCCCAGCCAGTGACACCAATACATCATGAATGAATAAAACTAAACTTACCTCTCTTTGTAGCCATGATGACAATGTTTATCATTCTCGAGGACTCTGGGTCTGTACATGATGGAATTTAGAAGGATGAAGGGGAGCCCTCATTGAAAGTTACAGAATACTGAGAGGCCTAGATGGGGTGGATGTGGATAAGATGTTTCCACAAGCAGGAACCAAGGGCACAGCCTCGGCGTGAAGGGATGATGGTTTAGAACTGAGGCGACAGGGAATTTCTTCAGCCAAAGGGTGGTGAATCTATGGGAACTCTTTGCCACAGAAGGCTGTGGAGGCCAAGCCATTGAGTGCATTTAAGACAGAGATAGTAAGGATCGCCATTAATAAAGGGCATCTAAGGTAGTGGGGAGAAGGCAGGAGAATGGGGTTGAGAAACATATCAGTCATGATCAATGGCAGAGCAGACTCAATGGCCTAATTCTGTTCCGAACTATATGTTGAGTTAAAGAGTTGACTTCTCTCTTTCAAAACAGCGCCATCCCACATGGGAGGCCAGTGAACTCTCCAGGTAAGAGATGAACAAATGTTCCCTACTCTCTGGTATATACACTTATATCTGATTTATGTTTAATATGGGTTAATTTTGAAGGTGATTTAGCAGGACTTTCTGGCTGTTAAGTTTTGGTTTTGGCTGAAATTCAACCCAATTGTTGGACAAGGACATGTTCTTGCCAAGAAAAATGTCATCACTTTGAGCTGGCAGTCAGTCACAGAGAGAAAAATAGAGAAGGACTAAAGCAATAAAGCACTGCATTCCCCAAAACAGAACTCAACATGACAAAGATGCCTGAACTTTAACAGATTTGGTACCGAGACATTTACCCTGAAAGCTATTGGTCTGCCCGCACAAACAATTTACTCCTCAAACCAACAAGGTCTGTAAATAATGAATAGCAGTTGTCACACGTTAATTAAGTATACAGTATGTTAACATTCCCTTCAAACATTGTGCTTGCAAAAAAACCTGCGCGATTATTTGAGAGACTCAATTGTTCTGATGTCAGAATGCAAGCTGTTCAAACTTTATCAATCTAAATCCTAATTTAAAACACCTACGTTTTCCATATTCTTCCTCTATCACATGACAATCTACACAATTCTGCATTACGTAGGTCAGCTCCACATTCACAGATTTCAAAACGACGACTGCCTTTACCTTTCATTTGGTTTCAACAAGAACCTTTATCCAGTGGCTGATTCACTACTTGGTTGCCCTGTCGAAGTTACAATCCTGATACAGATAGGGGTTATTTCACCAAATGAAACCTTGAGTTCTATCCATCTCTGATTTAATCCATTCCACACAACTCCATTCCAATGTCTTAACGGGATAGTTCTCTGCAGAACACACTGGCATGTCATCACTGCAGTGACTCAACTGGCCACTGATTAAAGATCACATTGAATTCAATGGTTTGGTGGTCACTGCATTTAAATTAACTCTTACCTGCCCACAAAGGGGTGGACACAAATAGAAGTCAATTGTAATAGCAGTCAAACATTAGCAGACTTCAGGTCAATGATTAATCCTTTCCATATGGCGCCAGTGAAATCAAGGCAAAGACATATAGTGCTGCATGGGGCGATACAGGCCAGGAGGAAAACATTCAGCCCATCAACTCTGTGCTGGTTCCTTGGTGGGTAGAGTCATAGAATTTTACAGCTCAGAAAACCCTTATCATGTCTGCACTGGCCATCAAACATCCATTGATTCTATCCCCATTTTCCAGAAGTTGGCCTATGGCATTGTGTCAAGAGTGTGGTGTTGTGTCGTGGATTCCTGATGAAGGGCTTATGCCTAAAACTTTGATTTTCCTGCTCCTCGGATGCTGCCTGACTTGCTGTGCTTTTCCAGCACCGCACTCTCGACTCTGATCTCCAGCATCTGCAGTCCCCACTTTCTCCCTGCGGTATTGTGTGCTGTGGCATTTCAAGTGCTCATCTAAATAGTTCTTAAATGATGTGAAGGTTCCCTCCTCCACAGCTTTTAGGCAATGAGTTCCAGTTACCCACAACCTTCTGGGTGAAAAACAAATCCTCAAATCCCTTCTAAACCTCCTGCTCCTCACCTTAAAACTGTTCTCTGGTTATTGATCCCTCAGCTAAGGGGAAAGGCTTGTCACCAGCTACTATGGATGTAAGTTTGCTCGCTGTCCTGGAGCCTTCCAGCTCAGCTAGCATCAGAACCTCAACCTGAGCTACAAATCTTCTTAAAACTCGCTACCACTTAACATGTCTGCCCCACAGAACTTTGTACACATCAGTCAGATCCAGCCCCCTCAGCCATCTCTGCTCATAGGAAAATAACCCCAGTCTCTGTTCATAGCTAAAACCTTCCAGCCTTGCCAACATCCTGGTGAATTTCCTCTGGATACTCTCTAGTATAATCACATCCTTCCTATAGTGTGGCGACCAAAACTGCACACAGCACTCTAGTTGTGGACTAAATAATGTTATATACAGCTCTATAATAATCTCCTTCCTCTTGTATTCAATGCCTTGACTAATAAAGGCAAGTATCCCATAATCCCATAATTCTTCACCACCTTATCTACCTGTCCTGATGCTTTCAAGAATATATGGAAATGCAAACTAAAGCCCTGCTAACCATCTGTGCTGGGGCTATTGAATTAATATTTGTTAACATGAGTATGGTGCAATCATTGTAGCCAATATAACTAAGAGTGTGATAGTTTTTACATCAGTGGAAGGGAAGGGGTTTCTAAGACATCTTGGTAGCTGCATGGGGAATTCCTGCTCCTTATTTGACTGATAGTTCACTTTTTACTCAAAAGGATAAGTGAACTTCTGAAGATCTATAAAGGAGGGCAATAGCAAAACTAATAAAACAGGAAAGAAATCTAGGCGAATTGTATTAATTGAGAAAGAAAACTTATACTGCATCAGGTCTACTACAGCAAGGCATTTGATAAGGTTCCCCATGGTAGACTTCAGCAAGGCATTTAATAAGGTTCCCCATGGTAGGCTCATTCAGAAGGTCAGGAGGAATGGGATACAGGGGAACTTAGCTGTCTGGATACAGAATTGGCTGGCCAACAGAAGAAATGAGTGGTAGTAGAAGGAAAATATTCTGCCTGGAAGTCTGTGGTGAGTGGTGTTCCACAGGGCTCTGTCCTTGGGCCTCTACTGTTTGTAATTTTTATTAATGACTTGGATGAGGGGATTGAAGGATGGGTCAGCAAGTTTGCAGATGACATAAAGGTTGGAGGTGTCATTGACAGTATAGAGGGCTGTTGTAGGCTGCAGCGGGACATTGACAGGATGCAGAGATGGGCTGAGAGGTGGCAAATGGAGTTCAACCTGAATAAATGCGAGGTGATGCATTTTGGAAGGTCGAATTTGAAAGCTGAGTACAGGATTAAGGATAGGATTCTTGGCAGTGTGGAGGAACAGAGGGATCTTGGTGTGCAGGTACATACATCCCTTAAAATGGCCACTCAAGTGGACAGGGTTGTTAAGAAAGCATATGGTGTTTTGGCTTTCATTAACAGGGGGATTGAGTTTAAGAGTCGTGAGATCTTGTTGCAGCTCTATAAAACTTTGGTTAGACCGCACTTGGAATACTGCATCCAGTTCTGGTCGCCCTATTATAGGAAAGATGTAGATGCTTTGGAGAGGGTTCAGAGGAGGTTTACCAGGATGCTGCCTGGACTGGAGGGCTTATGAAGAGAGATTGATTGAGTTCGGACTTTTTTCATTGAAGAAAAGGAGGAGGAGAGGGGACCTAATTGAGGTATACAAGATAATGAGAGGCATAGATAGAGTCGATAGCTAGACACTATTTTCCAGGGCAGAAATGACTAACACGAGGGATCATAGTTTTAAGCTGGTTGGAGGAAAGTATAGAGGGGATGTCAGAGATGGGTTCTTTACACAGAGAGTTGTGAGAGCATGGAATGCGTTGCCAGCAGCAGTTGTGGAAGCAAGGTCATTGGGGACATTTAAGAGACTACTGGACATGCACATGGTCACAGAAATTTGAGGGTGCATACATGAGGATCAGTGGTCGGCACAACATCGTGGGCTGAAGGGCCTGTTCTGTGCTCTACTGTTCTATGTTCTATGTTCTAAGTTTGGATTTTAAAATCTGTAATTAAACTGACAAACACAGGATGAGATTTTAACTCCTTCAAACCCTTCCACTGAAACAGAGTTAAAATTAGGCTAACAATTCTGACATTCTGGGCAAGAATGAATTACTTTGGCGAAGATGTGGTAAATTAATTTGAATTGACAGAGGCTTTAGAAAGGAGGAAGCAAGGGTAGAAGAGCTTTCTGGAACATTCTGAGGAACTCCAGATGTAACAATACTGATGGCAGAAATAAAAAACCCATGAGACGGAGGGAGAGATGAAGAGAGAGAAATTATAGATTGCACAATTATCACCAGTGTGGCACAACCGGTCCATACCAGTTTTTAGGCTCCTACATCTCCCCAGCTAAACCTATCAGCCTATTCTTGCATATCCTCATGTGTTTAACTAGATTCCTGTGAAACGCATCTATGTCAACTACTCCAACAAAGGGGAAAAAGTGCATTTGGCAAAGGCTTCTTCATCAAAACTGGCACAGCAAATCGCACTCACTGAACGAAGCTTTCAATATATCCCATTGTCATTTTGCTCAAAGTACAAACAACAAGTCCACAACACTAGAAGCCAGAAATATGAAAGGCGGCTCTTACAATCCATCGCCATGCCGACGGCAGTGCATTTCTTGAATCGACAGAGCTGGCATTGGTTCCTAGTGATTTTGTCAATCACACAGCAGCCATCATATTTACAGGAATAGGTGGGGTGCAGGTTTTTCTGGATTGTTCTCCTGAAGAAACCCTGAAAAAATGGAAGAAGAGAAAAGTGTAATCAGAAGCCTCTTAGATGGCTCTTCTGATTTGCATTTTCATTGAAGGACCCTTTGGTCGTGGTAATGATCTGATAGCCTCTTGGTCACTTTCATGGAGTGAATCCAAATGTATAAAAAAAATGTTTCTGGGGCCTGAATTTTGGTGTACTTTTTAAAAAAAATTCAAAAATATACATAAAAAATCCTCTTTGCACATATACATGGTTACAAATGCAGTTTGGTTCTGTACAGTAGCATATGAAGTGAACAAACAAACATTTGTGTTTGACTCTATCCAAAAAGCTAAAGACCTCTCTTACACATACATTACTATATTTACATGCACTTGAGGCACTAGGAGGGTCTGATAACTGAACAGACCCCCAATTAACTTCAGCAGGAGGATCTCAGTCAGTGGTCTTTCCCCACTGCACCTTGGCTTGAGTGCATCTCTCAGCACGTAGTCCTAGACCTTAGAATGTGCTGGTCTGTGATAATCGCTTGAGGTTAACCCCTTGTTCTGGAAGGCCAGCAAGTTTCAGGCAAATCAAAAAGAGTCTTTCACCTTCAGGCACAGTCGATGTTTGACTCTGTGTGTGTCCTGGGGAACAGACCGTACAGCATAGAGTCCCACTTCACGGAGCTGCTTGGGACGAACCCTGACAAACACCACTGCATCATTCTGCAGACTTCCTTTGCAAAGATACATTTCAGAAGGAGGTGTGTGACAGTGTCTACCCCACCCCACAGCCACTTCGAGGGCAGCGGCTGTGGCACAGACTGACCAGGCATACAGAAAGGATCTCATAGCTAGTGTCCTTCTCACCACCAGCCAAGTGATATCTTGGTGCTGGCTGGAAAGTTCTGGCGATGAGGCATTCCACCAAATGGCTTTGACAGTCTGCCAGGAAACCATGTGACAGGATCCACCCTCTCCCTTTCCCGCAGGGTCTGGAGGATATGACGTGCTGACCACTTCCTGATGGACTTGTGGTCAAAGGTATTTTTGTCTGAAAATTTCCCTATGAAGGACTGGTGATACGAAACAGCCCAATCACTTGGAGCATTCTGCAGCCATGAGGCCAGTCCTTTCCTTCACAACAGCGGGGTCAGGCAGAACCTCCGAACTTTAGGTGTATTCGAAACGTCACCTTGCCACCCCCAACAGCAGCAGGGAAGGTCATGTTGCACTGAATAACATTCAACAAGTTTGTCCTCCAGTAACAACAAACTGAGGCTGAATTTAAATTGGTGCAGATTGGACTTCAGCTCCCTTACGGAAGGAAATTCCACCCACAAGGTTTCAAACTCACCCATAGTCCAGCAACAACGATCCTTGGTAGTGATTGGGTACTGAGGTAAACACAAGAGATCATTGGTTGGTGGGGGGGGGGGCGGCGTGAGAGGAATGAGGAGGATAACTTTCATGAGCTTAATAAGGCTCCATACCCCATTACTGCAGTGACAATTGGCCATGCATCAGCACCACTGAGAGTTTGATTCAGATGGCGCAAGTCAGGTTTCCAGTTCAATTGTTAATTCAAATTCCCCAAATTGTTTCTGGAAATGCCGTGAGATTAGTTTTGTTCTTTCCCTAATTTTGATGATCAAAACTTTGTGATTCCTTGTTTCATTAGTATGTTCAAAAAAAGCAGCCTGTCATTTGAGTGTGGCGCATAACAAATTAGCATCATGTTTATCAGATGGCATGTCATTGTGAGGATAATTAGGTTTTGTAATTTGAGTTACATAACTTCTGTTGTGCTTTTCCATTTTGCTATTCCTTTCTGTAAATAATTTGTGCTGTGACCGATTGCAATCTCTCCAGTGTTATTAATTCTGCTATATTATAGTTCAGCCTTCCCTCCTCAGTGCTAATCACAAAGCAAATTGCAGCAAGATTGAATGATTCAATTATTTTTGTTAGGTAAGGGTCTTAAAGGTTATGAAACCAAAGCGGGTAGATGGAGCTAAGATACAGATCAGCCAGGATTTAATTGTGGTGTAAACACCAGCAACACAATATCTACTCCTGTTTCTATGTTCCCACAATGACAACATTAATAACTTGTACTGACATCTTCTCAGAAAGAACATTTATATAAAAACTAACTTAATACGGTAAATTCTCTCTTTTTAGGGCCGCTAAGATTTTACTATTTGCCAACAGTTGACCCAGCATTAATTTCTTGAGTTAGTTCTTACTAATCCCAAATTCCAGTGCATGGAATAACACAGACATTTCCCACCTACTGAGACCAATTCTTATTTTCCGATTGCTTCACTGTTTCGGCCTGTGCGGAACAAAGGATGAGGAGTAGGGTACTCAGCCTCTTCAGTATGTTCTGCTAGTCAAGGCTGTTATAAAGTCATAGTCATAGAATCATAGAGTCATACAGCATGGAAACAGACCCCTCAGTCCATGCTGACCATAATCCCAAACTAAACTAGCCCCACCTGTCTGCGCTTGGCCCAAAACCTTCCAAATCTTTCCCAGTCATGAACTTATCCAAATGCCTGTAAAATGTTGTAACTCTTCCTGCATCCACCACTCCACACATGAACTCTCTGTGTGAAAAAATTGCCCCTCATGTCCTTTTTAAATCTTTCTCCTCTCACCTTAAATATATGCCCCCTGGCTTTGAACTCCCACACCTTAGGAAAATGACCTTTACTATTCAAGTTATCTATGCTCCTTCATGATTTTATAAATCCCTATAAGGTCACTCCTCAACCTCCTATGGTCCAGTGAAAAATATTCCAGCCTATCCAGCCTAGTTTAATAACTCAACCCCTCCATTCCTGGCAACATCCTGGGCGGCATGGTGGCACAGTGGTTAGCACTGCTGCCTCACAGCGCCAGAGACCCGGGTTCAATTCCCGCCTCAGGCGACTGACTGTGTGGAGTTTGCACATTCTCCCCGTGTCTGCGTGGGTTTCCTCTGGGTGCTCCGGTTTCCTCCCACAGTCCAAAGATGTGCAGGTTAGGTGAATTGGCCATGCTAAATTGCCCTTAGTGTTAGGTAAGGGGTAAATGTAGGTGTGGATTGCGCTTCGGCGGGTCGGTGTGGACTTGTTGGGCCGAAGGGCCTGTTTCCACACTGTAATGTAATCTGAACCCTCTCCCAGTTTAATAATATTCTTCCTGTAAAAGGGTGACCAGAATTGCACAGAGTACTCCAGAAGAGGCCTCAACAATGTCTTGTACAACCTCAGCTTGATTTTACATTAGTTGTGTTTGATTAAGTACAGATAGTGGGCACAAACTGAGCTTTTACTTGAGCGCATGTAAGGAAACACTTATTGTCACTGTGCGTTAATTGCGTTAGAAGGTATGGGCTTGTAGTGTTTAACTCTGTAAATAAATGTAAGACTTGGTAAAGATTGGCTGCATATCTGTAATTTATGAACTGACTCTCTAAAAGATAAGCCCTGCACCTTAATTTCAACCACCTGCACTGATTCCATAACCGTTAACACTTTTAGCTGCAAAATGCATCAACTCAGTTTTGGCATTTTCAATTAACTCCAAGTCTCAAGTGATGAAAACAGCATTCCAGGTCTGCCAGTAGTTTTGTTCATTGCTCACTGTGGTAACAGCACTGCAGAGTCTAACTATTTGTTATGATTAGAGTGGCCAGGCATTCAGATTTATACCCGAGGTCAGTCCAGCCTGTAGCTAGACTGGCTTCTGTCATGATTTGGAGATGCCGGTGTTGGACTGGAGTGTACAAAGTTAAAAATCACACAACACCAGGCTATAGTCCAACAGGTTTAATTGGAAGCACACTAGCTTTCGGAGCGGCGCTCCAAAAGCTAGTGTGCTTCTGATTAAACCCGTTGGACTATAACCTGGTGTTGTGTGATTTTTAACTTTGGCATCTGCCAAGTATTGGAATGGCTTCACATCTGGACTTCTGGTCTTTTTTCCCTTGCCTAAGTAGTGCCATTCCTTCTCCCTCAATAGCAACATCAATGCAATGTTGGTTCAGAAGTCAGGGTTCTCTTTAATATTTCTGTTCACTCCACTCTCTTGCCCCAACTCCTTCCCATGTCTCTAATGGCATAGATTCTCCAAATGGGATGGTGTCACTATTGACTTGTTGATACCATTCAACCTATATCCCACATGTCCAAATTTGTTGCCCTTTGGCGCTATCAACACTAGTTAAGACCATTTCTCAGCTTTGGTCTGTGAAAGCAACAGAAGCAACTTATACTTACATTAGCCAAGCTACAACAATCAATATTCAATTGATTAAAATCACAGATTTATCCTGAGGTAATGCATTCTGAGGAATATGTTTTCTCTGAATGTCACATTGAATCTGTATTCCATAGCCCTGAGAGTCCTTCACATAACTGTGGCAACATATAAACCACAAAGGTGACTCTTGACTTTTATTTTCAGAATCATAGCCCATGTCCGGGAGCTGGGGAAGACCAACATTGGCCATTGCCTCAGGGTCAACCAATGTGAGTAGGAAGCTAAGAGAATGGTGCCCATGATCTGTACATCTCATGTCGTGTTTGGTTAATCTGGGTTTGCTGTAAATCTGAGAATTCAGTTCAAGATTACTGAAAGCTGCCTCATGGTGTGGCTGCTACTGACTGATGTCTTCCTGTAAGTCAGGCTGTGGACTGCATTATGAAGATTGGAAGTCTAGTTCATTCTGGAACGTCTTAACCAAGTGGAGGTCTGGACAGTCACAGCAAATGCCTGTCACTTTATGCTTTTCCTACGAAACTGACTGATGTCACTTTATGCTTTTCCCACAAAAGGCTCAGTCTTTGAAACTTTGCACCCAACTAAAGGAAGACAGTGATCATTAATGCAATCAGATAAGGTTTGTGTTTTTGGATAATAAAAGACAGCAGGCCTATCTAGATTCATTAGGCAGCCCCACCATGTCACAAACCTTCTCTAGGTTGGATTTGGAATGTTGTGGTCATTGGTGGTCCTTGTCAAGATTGCTTTGCAATCATCTACTCATGATGGCCGCACCTTGGGAAACTGTTTTGTTTCTTGTTGCTGTGTCACCTGCCTTCTGCAGATGGCACACTTGGGTAACAAATGCAACTCTGAGTATTTGTGGCATATATTGTTAGAGCTGATACCAGCCAGCAGGTAAAATGTTGCTCTAACTGCTCAAATTCTTTCTCTCCCTTACTAATAAAACACAGTGTTGCCACTTGAAGGAATTATGTCAGCTCACAAAGTACACAGTGGCTCAGTGGTTAGCACTGCTGCCTCGCAGCGCCAGGGACCCAGGTTCGATTCCAGCCTCTGCCCACTCTGTGGAATTTGAACATTCTCTCCATGTCCGCAAGGGATTCCTCTGAGTGCTCCAGTTTCCTCTCACAGTCCAAAGATGTGCAGGTTAGTTGAATTGCCCATAGTGTTCAGATATGTGTATGTTAGGTGCAGTAGTCAGGGGTAAATATAGGATGGTAAGGGAATGGGTCTGGGTGGGTTACTCTGCAGAGGGTAAGTGTGGACTTGTTGGTCCGAAGGGCCTGTTTCCACACTGTAGGGCTTCTATGACTCGACATCCTTTGGAAAGTCAAGAGCATCCAACCCAAACTAAAGAAGGCCATTCAGCTCCTGTGAATGTGTACTGTCTTTTTGAAAAAGCAATCAATGGTCATGTCTGGATATTGGAAAGTTCATCTCTTTGTAATTTATAAAACACCCATTCCAAACTTTTAATCTCTAACTCAATAGGTTTAACAGAACATCATATTGTAGTTGTGAGTCTGAATTAGGTTGTATTGCTTATGAGTTCCAATAAGGCTCATAATTTAACAGTCTCACACAGCAAGGTTACAAAGATGTCTGGTATAAGAAATTTGGAAACTGCATTGTGAAGATCAGAGGGAGTATTGACCTACATCCAGCACTTGTTACATTTCATTTGGAAATGCATGAAGTGATAGAAAGGAGATTGGTTCCATTCTTTATCTCTAAATTGTAAAGTATAATTCACTAATACCATATAATTAGCAGCGATCATAGGTTTATTTCTCTCCCTATTGTCCTGAATCTACCTCATTTAAGTTGGCCACTCTTCATGTGTCACTTTCGATGAGAAAAATATAGAGAACAAATGCATTTCTGTAGCACCTTTGCCACCTCCAAATTCACCTTCTAGATCATGAATTACTTTCAAGGTATGTTGCAATTGCAGACACAATAAGTGCAAATAGCAAAATCCCACCATCTGAAAACAAGCAGAATGACTAAATGATCTGATTTGTTGGTTGAGGAATAACTATTAACCGGAATTGCCTGCTTTTGTTTAAATTTTGCCATGGGGTCTCTTACATGTCGCTGTACAGGCAGAAATGTTCTTTTCAGAGGGCACCACGTCTGACAATGCAGCACTCCTTTTGTATGGATATAGATTAGATACTTTAGTATTAATGCTGGTCTTGAAACTGTAGCCCAGTTGTTGTTTTGAAGTCCCACTGTAGGATTTGAACACAGCACCTTTAATCCAGAACTCTGAACCACACAGAAGATTTCAATAATTCTTTGATTAATGTTGAGTTATCTGATTTCAGGAATACTACGATTATGACACTCCTTCAACTGTTAATACCAACTGGCAGCAGCATGTACCACCTGTAAGACGCAACTCACTTGGTCTTCTTTGGTAGCACTTTCCAAACCCGTGACTTCGACTGTCTAGAAGGACGAGAGCAGCAGATGCATAGGAGCACCATCAGGTGCAAGTCTCCCCTCAAGCCACTCATCATCCTGATCTGGAAATATATTGCTGTTCCTTCAGTGTTGTTGGATCAAAAGCCTGCAACTCCCTATCTTACAGCATGGTGGCTTTACTTACAATACATGAGCTGCAGGGCTCAGGACGGTAGCTCACCACCACCTTCTCAAGGGCAATTAGGGATGGGAAATAAGTGTTGGCCCAGCCAGTGATGCCCACAACGTGCATGCACATAAAAAAAAGAGGGAATAAAGTTAGCCAGAATTGTAACTTGTGATCATGGTCTCACGGTTACCTGCTCAAAAATTGAGGCTTTTGAAAATTGCTCATGGGATTCCTAAAAGGCTTGATTAGGCCTTTCAGAGGACCGTTTAAAGATAATTACTAGGCAATGAGCCTGGAGTCTAATATAAAACATACCAAGTAAGGCCAACAGATCTTCCTTCAATGTCAACAGTAAACCAGGAGGATTTTTATTTTCTATAAGAATCCAGTCATTGTATGGTTGCAATGACTGAGATCAGCTCTTTATTCCGGATGTGATTAATTAACTGAAGTTAACTGCTGTAGTGCTATTTGACTCAGCAGTACTCTCACAGTGACATAACCATGATGGGACTGCTCCCATGGTTGACATGGTCTAAGGGCAACACTTTCTAAGGTTTAACTACTTTGCTGGCACTGTTTACAAATCCTGTATGAAGGATGCTCACTCATGTAAGGTAATGGAGGTTGCCGAATAAGAAACTGAATCCATTGTGTAAACAGTGGGTCTTTAAAAAAAAAGACTGACAAATGCACACCCTGCTACTGAGGAAACTGCCAACTCTTTGCATGGTAGAATAAGGGAAAACACAGCAAACGTGAATTAAAAAATGTAAACTCTGGACGCTGTTAAAGTCAAGTTGAATGTTACCATCTGTTTAGCTGAGTATAGTAGGGTTATCTGCCTCCAGCCTCACCTTACAGCCTTCACAAGTAATGCAGCGGTAATGGTATCCTGTTGCTTTATCACCGCAAACTACGCAGGGTTCATCTTTCTCCAGATAGCTGGGAATGTACCCTGAAACACAAAGGCACAAAGAATCAGAATGGACTGAAGGAATCTCTCACGGAGAGTGAGACAAAGACAACATAGAGTTATAGAGAGAAATTCAAACTTGAGCTCTTAAGTTCCTCTATTTTATTGGTAGTACCTTTCAATATTGCACCTTTCATAATCTCAAGATGTGTTGTAGCCAAAGACATTTGAATAAGTACATGAATAAGAAAGGTTTGTCGGGGTATGGGCCAGGAGCAAGCAGGTGGGACTAGTTTAGTTTGGGATTATGTTTGGCATGGACTGGTTGGACTGAAGGGTCTGTTTCCATGACTCGATGACTCCATTAAGTACTTTTCAAAATGTCACTGTTATTATGTAGGAAATGTGACAACCAATTTGCACACATCATACTCCCACAAACAGCAATGAAATAATGACCAAATAGTCGATTTTTGTGATATTGGTTGAAGGATAAATGTTGACCAGGCAAAACTTGCTGGCTCTTCAGCAAATAATGCTGCAGAATCTCTGACTTCCAAATGAGAAGGCAGTCAGGGACTCAGCATAAGCACTTATTTGAAAGGCTGCACTTCTAATAGTGCGGCATTCCCTCAGCACTGTCAGCCTAGACTCAAGGACCTGAGCATACAGCTTTCATATTGGGAGGTACCTGCATCATCACTGAGCCACTTTGGGTGTTCCTCCGTGCTGATCAGGAAGCACCAATCAATCGTCACCACAAGGGGTGGCACGGTGGATCAGTGGTTAGCACTGCTGCCTCACAGTGCCAGGGACCTGGGTTCAATTCCAACCTCAGGCAACTGTCTATGTGGAGTTTGCACATTCTCCCCGTGTCTGCGTGGGTTTCCTCCGGGTGCTCCGGTTTCCTCCCACAATACAAAGATGTGCAGGTCAGGTGAATTGATCATGCTAAATTGCCCATAGAGTTAGGTGCATTAGTTAGGGGGAATGGGTCTGGGTGGGTTACTCTTCGGAGGGTTGGTGTGGACTGGTTGGGCTGAAGGGACCTGTTTCCACACTGTAAGTAAGTGGTTAGTGGCCGAGAACCAAGCAGCAGTCAACATCTAAAGACTCACATTATGTAAAATGTCAGGGTCCCAGACTTTACATGTATGGCATAACAAGATACACAGCCCACTCCATAAGAAGTATATTAATGCTGTGGAGATGTCGGAGTGTTCAACTCCCCCTTGCACCCTGCCAAGGACATGCAGGTCCTGGGCCTCCTCCATTGTCACATCCAAACCTTATCCCAGTTCCAACCTTCCAACTTGGCACTGCCCTCATGACCTGTCCTACCTGTCCATCTTCCTTCCCACTCATCCACTCCACTCTCCTCTCTGACCTATCACCATCACCCCCACCCTCATCTACCTATCCCACTCTCAGTCTCCTTCCCCCAGCCCCAACCCCCCCCCCTCCCCCCCCCCCCCCCCCCCGCCCCCCCTTCCCATTTATCCCCCTTGGCTCACAGCCTCATTCCTGATGAAGAACTCTTGCCTGAAACATCGATTCTCCTGCTCCTCGGATGCTGCCTGACCTGCTGTGCTTTTCCAGCACCACACTCTCGACTCAAACCTCACCCTCCTGCCTTGCCTTCCCTCTCCCATCACAATTTGAATTTATCTGATCTCAGACATAAACACCTGGGAGTTCCTGACTCTTTGCCCCTCTCCTGAGGTTACACCCCTGCTCAGGTGACCATAGAGACACAGAGCATGCAGAGTCCACCAGCACAATAAAGATCTCTAGGATTAGGGTGTAGGTTTGCTCGCTGAGCTGTAGGTTTGATATCCAGACATTTCATTACCTGGCTAGGTAACATCATCAGTGGCGACCTCCAAGTGAAGCAAAGCTGTTGTCTCCTGCTTTCTATTTGTATCTTTCTCCTGGATGGGGTTCCTGGGGTTTGTGGTGATGTCATTTCCTGTTCGTTTTCTGAGGGGTTGATAGATGGCATCTAGATCTATGTGCTAGTATCACACAATCCTAGTAGCACACAAACCCACCAACACTCTCAAACAAAAACTAACAAACTTAACAGACCCAGTACAACCCATGGACAAAACCAACGTCATCTATGTAAGGACTGCCACAAACACTACGTAGGACAAACAGGAAGAAAGTTAGCCACCAGGATGCATGAATACCAGCTAGCCACAAAAAGACACGACCCCCTCTCCCTCATAGCCCTACACACGGATGAAAAAAAACCACCATTTCGACTGGGACAACACATATATCCTGGGACAGGCTAAGCAAAGACATGCCAGAGAACTTCTAGAGGCCTGGCACTCCAACCACAACGCCATAAACAAGCACATAGACCTAGATGCCATCTATCAACCCCTCAGAAAACGAACAGGAAATGACATCACCACAAACCCCAGGAACCCCATCCAGGAGAAAGATATAAATAGAAAGCAGGAGACAACAGCTTTGCTTCACTTGGAGGTCGCCACTGATGATGTTACCTAGCCAGGTAATGAAATGTCTGGATATCAAACCTACAGCTCAGCGAGCAAACCTACACCCTAAACCTCAACCTGAGCTACAAACCTTCACAAACCTTGCGATCTCTAGGATTGGTCGACCTCACAAGAGCTGAGATGCATCAATACCCCTGGCAATGCAAGTTTAGTTTAATTTATGAGCTTCTGTTATAATCTCCATGAAACTTTTCTGATTTTGTTTGTCACTAGGGGCTGTCTATTCAGAAAGAGGAGAAAGTGGGGACAGCTTGCAGTCCCTGTCATGGCCACTGCTGCCACTGGCGCTGTTGGGCCTACAGCTAAGTTGACCAATGAGGTTGACCAAAGCTCTCTGAGGTAGGACACCTGCCTGAGTGATGGATGGAGGTCTCATCTCCAGCCAATCAACATTTCTTGACAGTCATTGAGCTGCTGTGATTGGTGACTATGTATTTCCCCCCCCCAACTCCTCCTAAACCACGCCATCTGGAAAATCCCATCCATAGTTCAAGTCCTGTATCTGCAAGTAATTTTAATATTTGCTTTGCTTGGGGATTTTAATATTAATGCAACAACAGGTGCAAGCGAAAAACATGGTATTAAATCAGATAAATTCAGTTGGCTACAAGGCCATAAGGTCACATCTACCTATTTACTTCTCTGATGGAGTGACAACCTGGAAGGGGTCACAAAAAGGACAATACTTAAATGGAAGAGCAAGATAAATAAGGGTAAGCACAGACTCTTACATGTTTTCAATGATTCAGGATGTCAGCTTGCTGCCAAAACAATGGGGATTGCAGTTCTCCATACAGCTGGGTTAGGTACAGTCTTGCAAAGCCACAATCATCAGTCAGGTACTGAGACTGGTGAAAGAAAAATAATCTGTTCTGGAACTGTCCCCAGGAGCAAATGAAAATGACGGAGAGTGGGTGGCACATACAATTCCGACCTCTAATGGAAGGATCATTTCATTAATTTTGATTCAATGACAAGGCAGTGATGGAGACCATCTAGAATTTGCCTCCAGCTCATTGTTTTCACCTGTAGTCCTTGCTGCTGCAACAATGCAACCCCTCCCCATCTTCCCCCCACCTCCTCATCCTCAACTCCAAAACAATCCATTTAATGGTTGGGTTACACGTTGATCTCACATTCATAACTGCTACCAACCTTCCAATCACAGTGTGATATATAGTCATCCCCACGTTCACCTCATCTTCCTCAATTAAAAAAAACTCAAAGTATTCTCTTTCAGTGAGTTAGATGAGAAAAGGGGGTGAGTTATTGGATGGAGAATACGTACAAGTGATGGTGAAGATGGTGTAGTACCATGTCAGTGAGGAGACTTGACATATGTTTTACTTGAAGCCAATTCTAGAAAACCTTGAAATATTACAGAGCATTACCCATTTAGAACTCCAGGTTAGTTTTCCTCTGTTGCTAAGACAATGGAGTGTAGACAACGATGAAAGGTAATAGCCAAGACTGATCAAAACAAAATGGTATTAAAGTGCTATTGGATCAGAAATTCAACAAGTGAATGGGATGAAATCCTGCAAAGTACGAGGTTGTAAAGCCTGTGGTAGGTGACTAGGTGGAATTAGGAAGGACCAGGAACAGCCAGGTCTCCAATCTAATACTCGAAAGGGAGTTATGGATGCCCCATTCCATCTCAATAGGCAACACTGCAGCAACATTAGACATCGTAATAGGAGCAGGAGTAGGCCACTCGGTCTGTCGAGCCCTGCTCTGCCAATCAATGTGATCATGACGTTGACTCGCCTCAATGTCATATTCCTGCTTTCTCTTCATACCCGTCACTGCCTTTAATATCTAAGCATCTATCAGTTTCTTTTTTGAATAATTTAGTGACCAAGCCTCTCCAGCTGTCTGTGGTAGAGACGTCTACAGGTTGACCACCCTCTCAGTGAAGAAATGTTTCCTCATCTCAGTCCTAGATGGCCTACACCATACCCTGAGACTGTGACTACTGATTCTAGAAACATTCTCCCTGTTTCTAGTCTGTCTAGCCCTGTTAGAAATTTATACGTTTGAATCAGATTCCCTCTCATTGTCTGAAACTCTAGTCAATACAGGCCCTGTCAAACTGGTCTCTCTTCATACAACAATTCTGCCAGACTACCTGAGCAGCTCCGTGAAAGTTAGTGCTTCCAAATAAACCTGTTGGACTATAACCCAATGTTGTGTGATTTTTAACTTTGTGCACCCCAGTCCAACACCAGCTCCTCCAAATCATACCCTCTACCAACCAAGGGAACCTTTTCTGCATTGCCTCTATGGCAAGTGTGTCCTTTCTTAGGTACGGAGATAGGCAGATCAAAACGACACACAACACTCCTGGTGTGGTCTCACCAAACCTCTCTCTGTAGAGGTACAGTAAGATATCCCTACTTCTAAAGCCTGAGTATCTATTATACAAATACAGGGATGGGGCCTTAATGCTGATTTCTCATTGCAAGTTGATCATTTCTCAACACAGCAATCAGATGCCATCAGGTAAAAAGGGCAATGGTGCATGTTTGCCCACTCCCTGAGACAGGAGCAAGGGGCTACCCTGATTGTCCTGGCCCTTGGTGGCTTGGGTGTGCAAGAAACCACAAAACTCCCCATCGCGGTGATAACAACCACTTAAACCCAGCTGCATGATCAGTAAGGTCAGTTCAGTAGCAAGAGTTTCACCGATTGATCCTACAGGATACAGGGGCATGCAGTTTGGGTTCAGCTTGTACAGCTGGCATTAGCTGGAAATAGGAGCATTCACTGAGGGAGTGAGGGGTTTGTGGTTCAGCAATATATCCTGCACAGTTAGCTGTATATACTGTACTTTATCATGGGTCCTGTGCTAAAGTAAGCAGTCTAGCACATCATGGAGATTACATCTGTGGCTCAGTGGGAACACTTTTACCTCTTGAGTCATAAAATTCACAAGGAGGCAATGGCTGAGTGGTATTATCGCTAGACTCTTGACCCAGGTAATGTCCTGAGGACCCGGACTTGAATCCTGCCATGGCAGATGGTAGAATTTGAATTCAATAAATATCTGGAATCAAGAGTCTGTGATGACTAGGAATCCATTGTCGTTTGTTGGAAAAACCCATCAGGTTCACTAGCGTCCTCTGAGGAAGGAAACTGCAGTCCTTACCTGGTCTGGCCTACGTGTGACTCCAGACCCACAGTAACATAGTTGACTCTTAACTGCCGTCTGGGATGGGCAATAAATTCTGGTCGAGAGTGTGGCGCTGGAAAAGCATGGCATCTGAGGAGCAGGAGAATCAACGTTTCAGGCAAAAGCCCTGATGAAGATCTCCAACATTACAGCTGCATGAAGCAACTTCCACTCACCAAATCCTTGCTCACTGATGTGTGGTTAAGGGTTCTACCACTATCAATCGTCCCACGACCACACTACAGTCTTAGCTTAAACAGAGGCATAAGGGCTGCATTCCCTGAACTGAAATGAGAATAACTTGATATGAAGACAGCACTTGGCTAAGTGTGGGACCAAGGAATCCTAGGAAAATGGAAGTCAACAGGAATTAGTTGATACCATTCAGTGGCTGGAGTTGTACCTGGTGCAGTGGTAGTATCCCTACTTCTAAGTTAGGAGGTTTGGGTTTCATGTTCCCACCTGCTCCAGAGGTGTGCCATAATTTCTCTGAACAGGTCGATTAGGAAAATATCGACTCGATGCAGAGTTGTTGTTGAAGGTCAATTGTCCTTGGACAATTCCTCAGGACAGCCTCCTGGCTCAGCCTCAGTAATCATTCACAGTGTTTGGAAATAATCAAGCAGGGTGGGCATTAGAGGGGAAATATTCAGAAATGGTTACAGGATGGAATGGGGGCGGTGAGCCCCTACTGATCAAATAGCTCTCCTAATCCCTGACTTCCGTTTAAATCTCCCCGAAGGAAGCTTTTCAAAACCAATGAAGCAAGCCTGTGGAATATTAAATTACTCCTTTTATGTTGGCAGTCCCAGATCTTTGACAGGAGGGAAGTCACTACTCAGCTGACGTGCTGTTTTTCTCCTTTGATGTTTTGTGCAGTGCCTTGACAAATTCTCACATGTGTCACTGCTCTTTCGCTTCTCGTGGTCATAGCTTCATGTGAGTGCCTTGATCACTGAGTGTCAGGGTACAAGCTGACTGCACACACTGTATCACAGACCAGACTGACTGCAATCCAAAGACTTCCACATTTGTGCCCATTATAGGAAAAGGATTGATGGGTGACAATCCTCACATTCAAGATGGCATTGAACAATTATTTAGATAAAAATAATGTGCAATGCTTTGGGTGAAAGCAGGAGATAGGCACAAGGTAATGATGCTCATTTGAAGAGTCAGTACAGGTAGGATGGGCTGAATGCATTCCTCTGCTTCATAAAACGCCTATCAATCTGTGATCTCACTGGGGAGCAATGTCACCAACTGTATTGCACTTACTTGAGTGAGGTTTACAAAATCATGAGGGACATGATTAGATGGTGATTAGATTTGATTCCCAACAGTGTGGAAACAGGCCCTTCGGCCCAACAAGTCCACACTGACCCTCTGAAGAGTAACCCACCCCGACCCATTTCCCTCTGACTAATGCATCTAACACTATGGGCAATTTAGGTAAAAACAATGACTGTAGATGCTGGAAACCAGATTCTGGATTAGTGGTGCTGGAAGAGCACAGCAGTTCAGGCAGCATCCAAGGAGCTTCGGAAATGACGTTTCGGGCAAAAGCCCTTCATCAGGAATAAAGGCAGTGAGCCTGGAGCGTGGAGAGATAAGCTAGAGGAGGGTGGGGGGGTGGGGAGAAAGTAGCATAGAGTACAATGGGTGAGTGGGGGAGGGGATGAAGAGGATAGGTTAGGGAGGAGAGGGTGGAGTGGATAGGTGGAAAAGGAGATAGGCAGGTAGGACAAGTGCCAGGATGCACTTTCCCCTGCCACCGCAGGAACTGTAAAACCTGCGCCCACACCTCCTCCCTCACCTCTATCCAAGGCCCTAAAGGAGCCTTCCACATCCATCAAAGTTTTACTTGCACATCTACCAATATCATTTATTGTATCCGTTTCTCCCGACGCGGCCTCTTTTACATTGGGGAGACTAGATGCCTTCTCGCAGAGCACTTTAGGGAACATCTCCGAGACACCCGCACCAATCAACCCCACCGCCCCGTGGCCCAACATTTCAAAATCCTCTCCCACTCTGCCGAGGACATGCAGGTCCTGGGCCTCCTTCACCGTCACTCCCTCACCACCAGATGTTTGGAGGAAGAACGCCTCATCTTCCGCCTTGGAACACTTCAACCCCAGGGCATCAATGTGGACTTCAACAGTTTCCTCATTTCCCCTTCCCCCACCTCACCCTAATTCCAAACTTCCAGCTCAGCACTGTCCCCATGACTTGTCCTACCTGCCTATCTCCTTTTCCACCTATCCACTCCACCCTCTCCTCCCTGACCTATCACCTTCATCCCCTCCCCCACTCACCTATTGTACTCTATGCTACTTTCTCCCCACCCCCACCCTCCTCTAGCTTATCTGTCCACGCTTCAGGCTCACTGCCTTTATTCCTGATGAAGGGCTTTTGCCCGAAACGTTGATTTTGAAGCTCCTTGGATGCTGCCTGAACTGCTGTGCTCTTCCAGCACCACTAATCCAGACTATGGGCAATTTAGCATGGCCAATTCACATGACCTGCACATCTTTGGACTGTGGGAGGAAACCGGAACACCCGGAGAAAACATGGATAGAGTAAATAGACAATGTCTTTTCCCGGGGTGGAGGGGGGGGGGGAGTCCAAAACTAGAGGGCACAGGTTTAGGGTGCGAGGGGAAAGATATAAAAAAGACCTAAGGGGCAACTTTTTCATGTACAGGGTGGTACATGTATGGAATGAGCTGCTGGAGGAAGTGGTGGAGGCTGGTACAATTGCAACATTTAAGAGGCACTTGGATGGATATATGAATAGGAAGGGTTTGGAGGGATATGGGCTGGGTGCTGGCAGGTCGGACTAGACTGCGTTGGGATATCTGGTTGGCATGGACGGGTTGGACCGAAGGGGCCTGTTGACTCTATGACTGTATATGGTAATGGCATTACGTTACTGATCTGGCAATCTAGTGGAAACCAAAACAACTGCGGATCCAGTACCGAGGAAGGCTTAGCGGACCCGAAATGTTAACTTTGATTTCTCTTCACAGATGCTGCCAGACCTGCTGAGCTTTTCCAGCAACTTCTGCTTTTGTTAGTAACCCCGTGGCCCAGATTGATGATGTGGTGATATGACTGTAGATCCAGTCATGGCAGCTGGGGAGTTTAAATTCCTTTAATTAACTAAAACGCTAGGATGGAAAGCTTTCATTATTCAGGTTGACCCATGAAACTACATGATCATTGTAAGAAACCCGTATGGTTCACTCACATTCTTTAGCGAAGGAAATCTGCTGTCCCTACTCGGTCTAGTTTACACGTGACTCCAGACCCACAGTAATGTGGCTGACTCTTAACCACCCTTTGAAACAGCTGAACAAGCCAAAAAGCTGGCCTCTGCAAATCCGTCTTAAGGACAACGAGCGAAGGGTAATGCATTCTGTTTTACCGGCAATGTCACATAATGTGGCTAAATTCATAAAGAGACACACTGACCAGGATGAGCTTCATTTAATTCATTCATGATATGAGGGTATCGCTGGCTAGGCCAGCATTTATTGCCCATCCCTAATTGCCCACAGGGCAGTTAAAAATCAGCCACATTGCTGTCAGTCTGGAGTCACATGTAGGCCAGACCAGGTTAAGGATGGCAGTTTCTTTCCCAGATAGGTTTTTCCAAAAATTGACAATGGATTCAGGGCCATCATTAGACTCTTAATTCTGGATTTATAGAAAAAAACAATTCAAATTTCACCATCTGCCTCAGCAGGATTTGAACCTGTTCTCTGGATTAACAATGTGTCACTAGGCCATCATCTCCCCAGTTCATTTAGCAAAGACTATGGACTGAAGCTGGGAGATTTCTGGTGTGATTTCAAGACTAATCCTGCAAGCCAGTGGGCAGAAGTTACTCAATGAAACAGTTACAGTTCGTTTACGCATCCAGAGAAATAAACCCTTAAATTTAGTTTTGAATAATAACAGTGAATATAATTGCAGCCTTTGTAATTCCCCGAGGACCTCCAAAAGTACTTTCACACTAAGTTGAGACATAAAAATAGAAATGAGTCATCCTTGATTATTACACATTTTGGATCTCACCACACACACTGTGCGGACCAACATTATACGGGAAGCGAGTGCCATCTATTTATAATAGGAATGAGCAACTTGGTGACATTTATCAGTTCAAGAGAACTTTTGACCGATTTCTAGAAAGGCACTGGGAATCCCAAGATGGACATCAAACCTCTGTGGTTGCTTTGACTGGGTTAACCAACGGATGCAACACCAGTCACAGGTTCATGTCTGCTCTGGATGCAAAATATTCTCAGTGCATATTGAAATGTGACTTCCTTTTGGGTTCTTCACACCCTTGCCCTACTGGTAATCATATTGAAATGGCACTGATGATACTGAATTTGCCACAAATGAGTGGAAAATCCAGAACCAAAATTTTACATGAGACAGTTTAATCACTAGTTGCACCTGATCACAATTGTATTAAAATTGACATGACACTGTCTCACTCAATATTGAATACAGTATCTATTGGACTTGACCTTAGCAGCATGAATCAGCTGGGGTCATCAGTGACACTGACTAGTCACTGCTTTTTGAGGATTGAACACAATTATACTTAGAATGTTAAAAAGTTATACTTAGAATGTTAAACAAAAGCTGATCGAAATATAAAAACGGCGGGGGGGGGGGGGGTGATAGGTATGGATATTCTTTATGCACCCCTTCTCTCCTTGTATATAGTTTCCACACTGTTGGCAGCTGTCTGGTATCTTGCCCAGGTATTAATGCTTCAGGTCTGAGGCTAGATGGCAGCTGCTGTTTCCTGGATAGATCCCAGCACCTTGCAATGCTGTCTCCAGCAGAGGTCAGTGCTTTATCATAAGAAGCAGGAACGTTGTAGGATTTTTGCACCATCTCATCCAGGGTCACTCGAGGCCAGCATTTCTGTTCCCTCATCAGTCCCCCAAGAACAAGCCAATGTTTCCATCTGTAACCTTCCTAACCTTTGTGTCCCAATAGTGTAACATAGTGAGGCAGTAATCCATCTTAAACATCTACATTTTAAAAATAATATTTTCAGAATTTATTTTAATATAAAAAAATGTCTAAATAGGTTTAAGATGAATGCAAAATTAATGTGAGTAATTTTGATTTTAATTCAATGTTTTGCACACCTACATAGATAATTTGAAATATGTATTTTATGTGAAATTCTTGCCATCTTTCCTCACCGGATATCTTCAATGGCCTCTCTCAGCTTCCTCTTCTCTTCTGCATCTCGCAGTGGATTCTTGTGGAGTTGTGAAGACTGGAGATGGTCATTGCCTGGCATTTGTGTGGCATTAATGTTACTTGTCACTTGTTAGCCCAAACCTGGATAATGTCCAGGTCCAACTGCATTTTGACATGGACTGCTTTACTATCTGAGGAGTCACAAATGATGCTGAACATTGTGCAATCAGTGGCAAAAATTCTGACCTTATAATGGAGGGAAGGTTATTGATGAAGCAACTAACAAAGGTTGGGTCTACGAATGTTGTGCATGCAGATCATGCAGTTCAATCGCAAGTAACAAGGCCCCATGAAATGTAAATAAACAATCAGGTCATTTATTTGGTGGCACTGGGTAAAGGGATAGCATTTCGACCTGTGGAAACTCTCTACTTTTACAGTGGTGTCCACCCAGGCAGATAGATGAGGATCCAATTTAACATCCCAGCTGGAATATGACACCTCTGAAAATGCTGCACTCCCTCAGTGTTGTAAGAACCTAAGACCTTAAGACATAGGAGCTGAATTTAGGCCATTCAGCCCATTGAGTCTGCTCTGCCATTCAATCATGGCTGATAAATTTCTCAACCCCATTCTCCCACTTTCTCAATTAACCCCTGATCCCACTGATGCTCAAGAACCTATTGATCTCTGTCTTGAATATACTCAATGACCTGGCCTCCACAGCCCTCTGTGGCAATGAATTCACTGGTGGCAGTTTGGATGGCATGCTTACGCTTTGCTGTAGGACTCATCACACCCTTCTGACCAAGAGATAAGGAGTGCCATCAACCTTCAGGTGACTTCAATTTAATCAGTTCCCCTGAGCTGTTTATTTTTCGTTCAAGAGCTCACCAAAGCACCTGTTCAAAGGGAAAGCTGGTTTTGCGTGTTTTTACATCCTATTTAAAATTGTATCATTGTCTCTCCTCACTTTTCCCACTGATATGAATCACTTTGTACCTCACTGCATTAAAGTTCATTGTCTGTGTATTTGTACATTGCACCACTGTCCTCTTGCTGCAGAATTCTTGGGCCTCATGAGGTCTGAGGTCAGCATCAATGGGGGCAATTAACTCACCTCCTGACTACACAAAGCCTGTCCATCATCTACAAAGTACAAGTCAGGAGTGTGATGGAATACTCCCCACTTGCGTGGATGGGTGCAGCTCCAACAACACTCAAGAAGATTAACACTATCCAGGACAAAGCAGCCCACTTGATTAGCACCACATCCACAAGCATCCACTCCCTCCACCACTGACACTCAGTGGCAGCAGTGTGTGCTGTCCACAAGATGCACTGCAGTAATACACCAAAATTCCTTAAACAGCACCTTCCAAACCAATGACCACTTCCATCTAGAAAGTTAAGGGCAGTAGATTCATGGGAACAGAACCACCTGCAAGCTTCCCTCCATGCTCCTCACCATCTTGACTTAGAAATATGTTGCAGTTCCTTCACCGTTGCTGGGTCAAAATCCTGGAACTCCCACCCTAATGGCAGGTGGACTGCAGCTGTTCAAGAAGGCAGCACACCCCGACTTCATCAAAGACAACAGAAGATGAATAATAAATGCCGACAGCCAGTGACGCCCAGATCCCATCAGAGAATAAACAGAAAAGACTGAATACGCAGGAGGAGATGGCGCCAGCTCTTCATGCCCTACATATCCCTCTGCGCCAGCCTGGTGCCTTTATAGAGACAACCTCCATTGGGCGACCTGGCTGTTTTTCCCATTTTGGTTACCATTTTACAAAGGTAGAAGAGAGGGCTTCTGATTGGTCTTTCTGCTTCAGGAGTCCGTCTGCCGCCCCCAATTGGACTGGGAACCTATCTTCTTGCCACTGAAGAGGTTAGCGTGGTCAAAATCCCAAACACTGACCACTTCACCTTGGCAGTGGGCAGGATACCAAAAATAGTCCTGTCTCCAGTTTCCTGACTCTAAGGTGAGAATTCAGATTGAAATCTGTTAATTGTTGCCTGATTGTTTGATACGTTTCCAAGTTTCTTGTAACTTTCAAATTTTGAAGCAATTCCCCATATACTCAAGTCCAGGTTTTCTATGTCCATCCAGAACATTGTCAGTTGAACACTCGTCCCCACTGGGTACCACTGTATCAAGGTCTGATATCCAACATCCAGCACTTTTGGGCTGGAGTTTGGAACTTCCTTTATTTTGGACATGGGATCTGTTATCTGATCTGACATCAAACTAGCAAACTGCTTATACCCACTTAGGAGCTTGGTAAAGGCCTTTGGAAAATTTCAGGTCACTGTCTTTTGGGCAGGTGTTGAAAGTTGGAGTGGTCTAGAAAATGCAGGTGAGTGACCAGGAAGGGAGGGTAGTGACCAGAAATTGGGCAATTGGTAGCTAAGTGGAGCCCATATTTTTAAAGCACCCCTTCACTTTCTGCACAAATGTACATGTTTACCTTTTCTGCTCGATGCTGGTAGTGGTCCCTTGAAAATGTAAAATAAAACAACTGCAGGTGCTGTAAATTTGAAACAAAAATATAAAGTGCTGGAGAAACTCAGCAGGTCTGCAGCATTTGTAGTTAGAGAAACAGTGCTAATATTTTGAGTGCAGTGACCATACATCAGGGCAAAAGAAGAACCTTTAAAGACTGTTACTCAAATTGCATGTTGCCCTTGACGACTGCATTCAGAACAAATCAATTGCATACAGAGAGGGAGAGAAAATGAGGACTAAAGATGCGGGAGATCAGAGTCAAAACGTGTGGCATTGGAAAAACACAGCAGGTCGGGCAGCATCAGGAATGATGAAGGACTTATGCCCAAAACTTCGACTCCCCTGTGCCTCGGATGCATACAGAGAGGGCACAGTATACAATAGGGATTTGGCCTTTTATTGGGAGATGTAAGTACAGTTGTGACTGTTTGAGGCACAGGCCCTGGAGTCTCTTTCGTGTCTGGTAGCAATATTACATGTGGTCATCTGCATCAGAACGTGTGTGGATTACTGTAAACAGGTAAATCATCACTGATTAACCAAGATTAAAACATGTTATTTCTTGGAAAATTTAGGTTTTCAGACAGCTAGATTTGGGATATGCCTGTATTTTCTTCCTGAGTGCTAAAACATTGACCAATAATCATTGCCATCTGTCACTCCACCAGTTTAATACATGGCAGATCTGATTTCCTTCCCGTCCTTATTCAATTCCAAGAGCTACCATGGTGGGATTTGAATGCATGTACCTAAAAGATTTAGCCTGGTCCAACTGGATTACTAAACCAGTAATATTACTACTTCAATACCATCTCCCAACAAAACCCAGTGGAACTTTAATTTCATGGGTTTCAGTTTGGTGAGAAACTACGTGTAATGTATTAAATGCCTTTTGAAGGGACAGACACAAAACATCGACCATACTACCCCCTTCAACCCTTTCTGTGACCTCCTTGATTAATAATAAAGAGATCCAGACTGGCTTTCATTTGTTAAGGTGGAAGAGACAGAAAATTGACTATTTCTGAATCACTCTTGGTTTAATGGAAAAACCTCCTCACACACCTTGTAGGTTCCTCATTGTAAATCTGTTTTCAAGTTCCATTTGATGTTATTGCCAACATATGTTGTTCCTCTCTTCCTATTCAAACTATCCCAGAGAATTGGATGAATGGATATCTGGAACAGACTACATTAAATCACAGTGGGGTTGGATAAGGACCCACTGGAAATAAGGAGGACAACATCAACGGAAGTAGCAACTGAAACCATGAGGCATAAGTACAGGAAAGACTCTTTTAAATCACAATATAATGCAAATCATCAAGTCTTTTCAGTAGCTGAGAGGGAAAAGAAAGTCAAGAAGGATATTTCAAACAGAAATCATAAATGTCTGTAGCATACAGTACAGACCTTGCCATTGACAAGTGGGAACTTTTTTTCGGTGAGGTTGATATTCGGTGAGGTTTATGGGCGGCACGGTGGCACAGTGGTTAGCACTGCTGCCTCACAGCGCCTGAGACCCGGGTTCAATTCCCGCCTCAGGCGACTGACTGTGTGGAGTTTGCACATTCTCCCCGTGTCTGCGTGGGTTTCCTCCGGGTGCTCCGGTTTCCTCCCACAGTCCAAAGATGTGCAGGGTCAGGTGAATTGGCCATGCTAAATTGCCCGTAGTGTTAGGTAAGGGGTAAATGTAGGGGTATGGGTGGGTTTCGCTTCGGCGGGTCGGTGTGGACTTGTTGGGCCGAAGGGCCTGTTTCTACACTGTAATGTAATGTAATCTAATCTAATCTAATCTAATCTTAATATGAGCTCTTTAGAAACTTCAGATTATTTCTCAGGCTAGTTTACGCTTGAGAGAGCTTTTGACTCAGGTTTCTCATTCACAATATAATGGATTCATTGAAAGGATCCAATGGGTTCAGTCTGCAAATAAAACCCGATCCTTAATTAAAACAGCACTCGATATTTTCCCGACTGTAAGTTTTGTCAGTGCCTACAATGGTATTTCTGATGAAGGGCTTTTGCCCGAAACGTCAATTCTCCTGCTCCTCGGATGCTGCCTGACCTGCTGTGCTTTTCCAGCGCCACACTCTTGGCTACAATGGTATTTGTTAAGTCAGGATAAGAGATCACACAATCTAGGGTAGTATTTCCTGGTATTAGAAGGGTAATATGATCGAAGCTTTCCAAATATTAAGGGGAACAGTTGAGTAGATGGGGAAAAAGTTCCATTGGCTGCAGAGTGTGTGATTAAGACCATTATATGAAGGAGCAGAAGTCAGCCATTTGGCCCATCAAGTCTGCGTCACCATTCACTGAGATCATGACTGATCTGATCATCCTCATTACCCTTGATTCCAGGGGCCAAGTCTAAAAATTAAAGATAAACATTTTAGGAGTGAATTTTGGAAACCCTTCCACACAAAAAAAGGGAAGATGTTTGGAGCTCTCTTTTGAAAATAGTTATTGATGCTAGATCATTGTTAATTTTAACATCAAAATTGAAAGACTCTTGCTTTCCAACGTTTGTCAGGGATACAGGGCAAAGGCAGGTAAATGGAGTTAGACACAATCTCATTGAATGGTTGAACGGGTTGGAGGGGTTATATGTTATTTTCCTGGGTTGAAAGCCCTAAAATGTGAAAAGGATGTTTTGCGATTTTAGTGGACATTATTATATCGCTCAAGAATCTCCATGGAGACTTTGTGTACAATGGATTGCTTTCAAGTGTAGTGACAAGCTATGGGCAAATACAACAACAAACTTACAAACGACAAGACCCAGTAAAGAGCAATGAAGTCATTTTTCAGTTCGTCTGGTGAGAGAGGAATATTGTTAAGGAAACTGATAGTATGTAACTACCCTTGTTCAGCGAGTTATCAGGCTACAGAATGTTCTACCTCGGAGTGTGGTGGAGGCAGGTTCAGTTCAGCCATGCCCAGAGGGCACTGGATGAGTATTTGGGTAAAAAAACGTTTTTGGGAGAAAAGTGGGAGATTGGCACTCGGTAATGGTGCTTATTTAATGAACCGATGCAGGTATGATGGGCCAAATGGCCTCTTTCTGCACTATAACACTTAATATGCTGCAGGATCCACCTGACCAGACCTTGGCTGAATGTCTCTCTTGAGGATTTCCTTTCCATTTGAGATTTTGTTGGAAGTATCCAAGCTGTTCATTTGTAACTTCCATCAAAGTTATGAACCAGGATCATAACTGAGCCAGCTACACAAATACTGTGACAGAAGAGCAGGTCACTGACTCGGAATTCTGCAGGAAGTTATTCACTTCCGACTTTCCAAAGCTTGTCCATTGTCTACAAGGCGCAAGTCAGGAATGAGATGGAATACATCCCACCTGCCTGGATATGTGCAGCTCCAAAAACCCTCAGTAAGCTCAACACAAGCTAAGGCAATAAAACCCAATTGACAAGCACCCTATCCATCACCTTCAACATTCACTCCCTCACCACCATTGATGCACAATGGCAGCAGTGTATCCCATCTACAAGATGCACTACAGCTACTTACCCAGGCTCCTTTGAAAACACCTGACATATCTGTGACCTCTCACTGGGTCAAAACTCTGGAATACTCTCCATAACAGCACTCTACATATATCAACACCACATGGTCTGCAGTGGGTCATGAAGGTAGCTCACTACAATCTTTTCTGGGGCAATTAGGGATGGGCAGTAAATACTGGTCCTGCTATCACTCCTCATATTCCAAGAATGAACATTGCATGCCTGAATTAGAATCCCTACAGTGTGGAAACAGGCCCTTCAGCCCAACAAGTCTGCACCAACCCTCCTAAGAGTATCCCACCCAAACCCATTCCCAACATTTGCCCCTGACTAATGCACCTAACCTACACATCCCTGAACACTATGTGCAATTTAGCATGGCCAATTCACCTGACCTGCACATCTTTGGACTGTGGGAGGAAACCGGAGTACCCTGAGGAAACCCACATAGACATGGGGAGAATGTGCAAACTCCAAACAGACCGAGGCTGGAATCAAACCTGGGTCCCTGGCGCTGTGAGACGGCAATGCTAACCACTGAGCTTCCGAGCCGTCCCATTAGGTTGGTTGATTTATGTTATGAGGTCACTTTCAAAGGGAATTGCTTTCTTTCACAAGACTCGACTACTCTTAGTCATCCCTGGCAATAGCAATGCTACTGTCTTAGTCCATCCAGGAACTCTGTGACTCTATAGCCCACCCTGCACAGTTTACTCTTCCTTTCTGAAACTTAGCAGTGACGGTACCTGACATGCTGGTGGATTTCATTGAGGATTGACTGTTCTTCCGTCTTCTCTTTCCATTAGGCCATCTGCAATGGAAAAACGAGAGTTTAACACAACTCAGTCCTCGCACCTCTCTAAAACAATTAGGGTCTTAGACTCAGTCAAGAAACGAACATGGTGGCAGCAAACTACCCCAGCTACCAGTTGCTGCTGATTGGCATTGCCACAAATGCACCATTCTGGGCAAACCTCACACATAGTCCGGACGACACATTCATCAAAATAACATGAGCAAAATTCCGATTTTGTTGTTTCAATCTCTTAGATTTTTATTACTGTTTTGTGATTATAAACTTGAGATTCTGACTGTTAGTAATGAGTAGTATTGATGCACATTGACTAAACGAGAAGGTGATGTCCGAATGGTGTTAATCCTTGACTATTAATGCAGAAACACAGGTAACGCTATTCAAATCATGGCATGGCGGATGGTGCAATTTGAGTTCAATAAAATAAAATCTGGAACTCAGAATCTAATGATAATTGTGAAACCATTGTTGGTTGTTTGGAAAAACCCATCTGGTTTACTAATGTCTTTTAGGGAAGGAAACTGCTGTCCTGACCTGGTTTGACCTGGTCCATGTTTCCAGACCCACAGCAATGTAGCTGACTCTTAACTGTCCTCTGGAGTAGTGGGGGATGGCCAACACACCCATATTGCATTAATTAATTTTTAAAAAATCACATTCAATTGCAAATAATTTGGGCTTTTTATTGGCACTTGCCTGATTCAGGATTTTCAAACCAAGAGTTCTTCTGTGAAAGTCAATGGCTCTCGGTCATAGTTCTGGGGCTATTGGGACAAGGAGAGCAATGGAGTAACTCTTTTGATTGTCCACTAGGGCTGTGATGGGCCAAATGACCTCACGTGGGCCAGTTTCATTCTATGATTCCTTGACAGAAGCTGCATCGGAAGAGGACATGAATCACATGGTGTCACCTGATACAGCCATGGGGAAATATCCTATTACGATAAGCTGGGTCAGGGTTTGCCATCCCAAGTAGACACGGTAATGGGTGTTGGTCATAGAGTCATAGAGTCATAGAGATGTACAGCATGGAAACAGACCCTTCGGTTCAACCCGTCCATGCCGATCAGATATCCTAACCTAATCTAGTCTCACCTGCCGGCACCCGGCCCATATCCCTCCAAATCCTTCCTATTCATATACCCATCCAAATGCCTTTTAAATGTTGCAATTGTACCAGCCTCCACCACTTCCTCTGGCAGCTCATTCCATACACGTACTACCCTCTACATGAAAAGGTTGCCCCTTAGGTCTCTTTTATGTCTTTCCCCTGTCACCCTAAACCTATGCCCTCTAGTTCTGGACTCACCGACCCCAGGGAAAAGACTTTGTCTATTTATCCTATCCATGCCCCTCATAATTTTGTAAACCTCTATAAGGTCACCCCTCAACCTCCGACGCTCCAGAGAAAACAGCCCCAGCCTGTTTAGCCTCACCCTGTAGCTCAGATCCTCCAACCCTGGCATCATCCTTGTAAATCTTTTCTGAACCCTTTCAAGTTTCACAACATCTTTCCGATAGGAAGGAGACCAGAATTGCATGCAATATTCCAACAGTGGCCTAACCAATGTCCTATACAGCCGCAACATGACCTCCCAACTCCTGTACTCAATACTCTGACCAATAAAGGAAAGCATACCAAACGCCTTCTTCACTATCCTATCTACCTGGCGACTCCACTTTCAAGGAGCTATGAACCTGCGCTCCAAGGTCTCTTTGTTCAGAAACACTCTCTAGGACCTTACCATTAAGTGTATATGTCCTGCTAAGATTTGCTTTCCCAAAATGCAGCACCTTGCATTTATCTGAATTAAACTCCATCTGCCACTTCTCAGCCCATTGGCCCATCCAGTCCAGATCTTGTTGTAATCTGAGGTAACCCTCTTTGCTGTCCAGGACACCTCCAATTTTGGTATAATCTGCAAACTTACTAACTGTACCTGTTATGCTCGCATCCAAATCATTTATGTAAATGACAAAAAGCAGAGGGCCCAGCACACATCCTTGTGGCACTCCACTGGTCACAGGCCTCTAGTCTGAAAAACAACCCTCCACCACCACCCTCTGTCTTCTACCTTTGAGCCAGTTCTGTATTCAAATGGCTAGTTCTCCCTGTATTCCGTGAGATCTAACCTTGCTAATCAGTCTCCCATGGGGAACCTTGTCGAAGGCCTTACTGAAATCCATATAGATCACATCTACTGCTCTACCCTCATCAATCTTCTTTGTTACTTCTTCAAAAAACTCAATCAAGTTTGTGAGACATGATTTCCCACACACAAAGCCATGTTGACTATCCCCAACCAGTCCTTGCCTTTCCAAATACATGTACATCCTGTCCCTCAGGATTCCCTCCAACAACTTGCCCACCACCGAGGTCAGGCTCACCGGTCTATAGTTCCCTAGCTTGTCTTTACCGCCCTTCTTAAACAGTGGCACCACGTTTGCCAACCTCCAGTCTTCTGGCACCTCACCTGTAACTATCGATGATACAAATATTTCAGCAAGAGGCCCAGCAATCACTTCTCTAGCTTCCCACAGAGTTCTCGGGTATACCTGATCAGGTCTTGGGGATTTATCCACCTTTAACCGTTTCAAGACATCCAGCACTACCTCCTCTGTAATCTGGACATTTTGCAAGTTATCACAATCTATTTCCCTACTGTTTATATCTTCCATATCCTTTTTCACAGTAAATACTGATGCAAAATATTCATTTAGTATCTCCCCATTTTCTGTGGCTGTACAAAAAGGCTGCCTTGCTGATCTCTGAGGGGTCCTATTCTCTCCCTAGTTACCCTTTTGTCCTTAATATATTTGTAAAAACCCTTTGGATTCTCCTTCATTCTATTTGCCAAAGCTATCTCATGTCCCCTTTTTGCCCTCCTGATTTCCCTCTGAAGTGTACTCCTACTTTCTTTATACTCTTCTAAGGATTCACTCGATCTATCCTGTCTCTACCTGACATATGCTTCCTTCTTTTTCTTAACCAAACCCTCAATTTCTTTAGTCATCCAGCATTCCATATACCTACCAGCCTTTCCTTTCACCCTGACAGGAATATACTTTCTCTGGATTCTTGTTATCTCATTTCTGAAGGCTTCCCATTTTCCAGCCTTCCCTTTACCTGCGAACATCTGCCTCCAATCAGCTTTCGAAAGTTCTTGCCTAATATCATCAAAATTGGCCTTTCTCCAATTTAGAACTTCAACTTTTAGATTTGGTCTATCCTTTTCCATCACTATTTTAAAACAAATAGAATTATGGTCGCTGGCCTCAAAGTGTTCCCCCACTGACACCTCAGTCACCTGCCCTGCCTTATTTCCCAAGAGTAGGTTAAGATTTGCACCTTCTCTAGTAGGTACATCCACATACTGAATCAGAAGATTGTCTTGTACACACTTAAGAAATTCCTCTCCATCTAAACCTTTAACATTATGGCAGTCCCCGTCGATGTTTGGAAAGTTAAAATCCTCTACCATAATATCCTACTATTCTTACAGATAGCTGAAATCTCCTTACAAGTTTGTTTCTCAATTTCCCTCTGACTATTGGGAATACAATCCCAATAAGGTGATCATCCCTTTCTTATTTCTCAGTTCCACCCAAATAACTTCCCTGGATGTATTTCCGGGAATATCCTCCCTCAGCACAGCTGTAATGCTATCCCTTATCCCCCTCCTCTCTTCCCTCCCTTTCTATCCTTCCAGTAGCATTTGTATCCTGGAACATTAAGCTGCCAGTCCTGCCCATCCCTGAGCCATGTTTCCGTAATTGCTATGATATCCGAGTCCTATGTTCCTAACCATGCCCTGAATTCATTTGCCTTTCCTGTTAGGCCCCTTGCATTGAAATAAATGCAGTTTAATTTATTAGTCCTACCTTGTCCCTGCCTGCCCTGACTGTTTGACTCACTTAGGTTCTCAGCTGTACCCGTCTCAGATCGATCTCTTTCCTCACTATCTCCCTGGGTTCCACGCCCCCACCTTACTATTTAAATCCTCCCAAGCAGTTCTAGCAAATTTCCCTGCCAGTATATTAGTCCCCTTCCAATTTAGGTGCAATCCGTCCTTCTTGTACAGGTCACTTCTACCCCAAAAGAGATTCCAATGATCCAAAAATGTGAATCCTTCCCCCATACACCAGCTCATCAGCCATGCATTCAATCTGCTCTATCCTCCTATTCCTGCCCTCACTAGCTCGTAGCACTGGGGGTAATCCAGATATTATTACCCTTAAATTTCTGCCTAACTCTCTGTAATCTCCCTTCAGAGTCTCAACTTTTTCCCTTTCTATGTCGTTGGTTCCAATGTGTACAATGACCTCCTGCTGGTCCCTCTCCCCAGTGAGAACATTCTGCATCCTCTCTGAGACATCCTTGATCCTTGACCAGGGAAGCAACACACCATTCTGCTTTTTCTCTGCTGGCCACAGAAACATCTGTCTGTACCTTGGACTACAGAATCCCCTAACACAATTGATCTCTTGGAAGCTGACATACCCCTCGTTGCATTAGAGCCAGTCTCAATACCAGAAACTTGGCTGTTCGTGCTACGTTCCCCTGGGAATCCATCACCCCCTACATTTTCCAAAACAGCATACCTGTTTGAAATGGGTATATCCACAAAAGATTCCTGCACTAGCTGCCTACCTCTCTTACCCTTCCTGGAGTTAACCCATCTATGTGACTGTATCTGAGACTTTCCCCCCTTCCTATAACTGCCATCCATCACATACTGTTGCTGTTGCAAATTCCTCATCGCTTCTATCTGTCTCTCCAACCGATCCACTCGATCTGATAAGATTCGCATCCAACAGCATTTATGGCAGATATAATCCGCAGTAACCCTTAAACTCTCTTTAAACTCCCACATCTGACAAGAAGTACATATCACTGCAAAGGCCATTTTTGCTCCTTCACAATCTACAGACCCAGAAAATAACACCATCTTATTCCTCTACAAACACTGCCCAGGTTAAATTAATAGCTATGGCTTATATTTTAAGTTTAATGAAGAGACTTATCTCCAAAAACATATAATCAAGAAAGAATCCGCTATACTCACTACTGCAGCCTTTCTCTTGGACAGACTTAAACTACAATTAACTTATCTGATTCTGTGTTGTGAACTTCGCCCAACAGTTCCTCCAAGATTAGTTGTGAATTTCACTGTTTGTTAATTTCCCAGATGCACTCCGATGTCCACCATTGATAATGATCAAATAAATAAAAAATGTGGTGAGTAAAATTGGTGAGGCCACTTTTAGAATACCGTGTACAATTCTGGTTGCCCTTCTATAGGAAGGATGCTGTTGAACCTGAGAGGGTACAGAAAAGATTTACAAGGATGTTGCCGGGACTGGAGGATTTGAGCTATAGGGGGAGGCTGAATAGGCTGGGGCTGTTTTCCCTGGAGCATCGGAGGCTGAATTGAATTGAATTTATTGTCACGTGTACTGAGGCACAGTGAAAACCTTTGTCTTGCAGCAATACAGGCAGATCACAGAGTTAAGTAGCATAGATAAGGAAATAATAGGTAAACAGCGGCAAAAACAAAAACACAGGTACAAGCAAATGTTGAGTTTGAGAGTCCATTCAGTATTCTAGCAACAGTAGGGTAGAAACTGTTTCAAAACCGGCTGGTGCGTGTGTTCTGGCTTCTGTACCTTCTCCCCGATGGTAGAGATTGTAGAAAAACATTGCCAGGGTGAGACGGATCTTTGAGAATGCTGGCGGCCTTTCTTTGACAGTGGGCCTGGTAGATGGATTCTATAGACGGGAGGTTAGGCCTTTGTGATTGTCTGGGCTGAGTTCACCACTCTCTGTAACTGTCTCCGATCTTGAATGGTGCAGCCGCCATACTAGGTAGTGATACATCCAGACAGAATGCTCTCGACGGCGCACCTATGAAAGTTGGCGAGGGTATTTGCCCTGGGGGGAGACCTTATTGAGTTTTCTAAAATCATGAGGGGCATGGATAGAGTAAATAGCCAAGGCCTTTTCCTAGGATGGAGGTGTCCAAAACTAGAGGGCACAGATTTAAGGTGAGATGGGAAAGATTACCCTGAGGGATAACATTTTTGCAGAGAGAGTGGTGTGTATGGAATGAGCTGCCACAGGAAGAGGTAGAGGCTGGTACAATTGCAATATTTAAAAGACATCTGGATGTGTACATGAATAGGAAGGGCTTGGAGGGACATGGGCCAAATGCTGACAAATGGGACTGGGTCAGAATGGGATCTCTGGCCAGCGTGGACAAGTTGGACCGAAGGGTCTGTTACTATGCTGTATGACTCTATCTATACAGAGCTGCGAATAACAATCAGGTTTAGCATCACATCAATAAAAATAAATTGCTATTGCTGGTTTCACAAGTCAGGGAGTGAGATGTTCAAACATGCTCTCTACATGTTGATCATTTAAATCAGTGTTTTAAAAAATAACTCACTGGATTTAAAGGTATAGTATAATTTAGAGAAATCTCAAAGCCTGTTAATATATTTTTGCTCCTTATTTAAATAATTGTTGTCAGTACTTTTCCTTTCTCCTATAATTGAAGTCTTGAGTTAAGAGGCAAAAAGGGAAGTGCAGTGAAAGGAGGTTTCACACCAGCGATTTTATGATTTTAGCTGTGGCTGGACTACAGTGTCATTGTGTTTGAGTATCTCTTTCACCTGTGCATGCAGTCCCCAGACTCAGCAAACGTTTTCCATTTAACTGCAGCAAGGTCACTCAGTTCCCAGGTCCCAACCATCACTAGGCAAACTATGACAGCAAACTCGTCATCTAATAAGGTTTTGTGATCAAAGCTCCAGGAATATGTCCATCTGGAGTTGGAAACCCCACTCAACCATACAACAAATTAAGGGGAGAAGATACACTGATGATTCCTCTTTAAGAAGTGACTTCAGAAAATAAAAGTAAAATCTAACTACTATGCTCAATTTACTTATTGTAAGTTCATGGTTCATTTCTTCAACCCTTTAGGAGATAAACCTCTTATCTTCTTCATAGCTTTATTAAAATTCAGTTTTAATTACAAATCCCTGCTGCTGGGCAGCTTTCCACTGTTTAATCCCGTTACTTTCCTCTCTCCACACATTGTGCACACTGGCGACCATGGACAAATTACTCATTTGATTCGTTCTGACAGTCTTTGCCTGAAGTCGACAGGGAAATGATCTTTTTGAGTTGAGCAAACATAAAAGTCCTTATTTTCAGATCAAGAAGAAATGCACCTAACTTTGGGAGGGAAATCTTAAAGGTCACTGCAGGAATATTAGCCAGAAAATTATTGAATGTTGATTTGAATATATTGGCTTAGAACTCTGTTAGTGCCATGTCTGTAGATGCTGGAAGAATACTTCAACCATGATATACAAGTCAGGGAGTGAGGTGTTCTAACATGCTATCTGTTAATCATTCAATTCAGTGTTTAAAAAAATACTCATTAGATTTAAAGGAATAGTATAATTTGGAAAAAATCTCAAAACACTGTAAATATATTTTTGCTCCTTAATAATGCTTACTTAAACAGTTTTTGTCAGTATTTTTTCTTTCTGCTATAACTTAAGTCTTGATTTTTTCGGAAGGATAGGCTGATAACGATTCAGAAATCCATCATCTACTTCGCAGGGAAAGGCAATAAAATTAAATAGGAGAAAGTGAGGACTGCAGATCCTGGAGATCAGAGTCGAGAGTGTGGTGCTGGAAAAGCACAGCCGGTCAGGCAGTATCCGAGGAGCAGGAGAATCCATGTTTTGGGCATAAGCCCTTCATCAGGAATTCAAGATGAAGGGCTTATGCCTGAAAAGTCTCTACTCCTGCTCCTCAGATGCTGCCTGACCAGCTGTGCTTTTCCAGCACCACACTCTCAAATAAAAATAAATGGTCAATTCTTTGTACGGAGCCTGAGTTTTGCTGAAAAAGACACATTTTGTCAAAGGTATCTGAGTTGCATCTGTTCGGACAATTCGTAAGAAATACCAAAGGAAAAGAAAAAAACAATATGTATACTGTATGAAAGGAGAGATCTGATTTGTTGGTAAAAGGATTCTGATTGGTAGAGGTATTCCCATGGAGAATTAACCATTTAATGATAACTGACGGTTAATTGCCTATTTTAATTTAATTTTAAGCAAGACAGGTTTTGGTTAAAGCATTGTCCTGAAAAATAAACCACAGGGTGGCTGTTACTTTCTTTGTTGAGTTGAAACAGATGCAGTGGGTGGACACATTCTTTCTGATTACAAAGATCAGGGCCCTGCAATTCATATATGTAGTGTCCAGTACACACAATAACAATTGGCATGCATGAACTAAGGTAAAAACAATGACTGCAGATGCTGGAAACCAGATTCTGGATCAGTGGTGCTGGAAGAGCACAGCAATTCAGGCAGCATCCGAGGACAGGCAAGTCTACAGCCATGAACAAGTATATTGGAGTTGCTAATAACAAATACAACTTGTGTGTTATAACAACTTCCTCCACCCACCACGCCCCCCCATACATACTTGCTCCTAGTCTCAGGTCTACATGTCTACATTAAACCTGCAATCTTCAAGTGGGAGTTGGAGGTCACCAACAGAAAGATATACTTAATCAGAAATATTTAACTGAATCTGGGGTATAGTGTTAAATTGTTCTGTGTTTGATTATGTGGGTCTGCTTACGATTGATGCTCATCGTGCTCAACTGGATAAATCTGGATAGTACATTGGGATGTTTAAAGGTGGCAAAACAAATAGAAGGGAGACCTTGTGACACAGTGAGTAGTGCTTTTGCCTCTGAGCCAGGAGCTTTGCATTTGAGTCCTATCCCCAGACTTGATTGTTGAGTATTCTCAGGATAGGTCAAGGATCAAACTGCAAACCTTTCCAATGTGGGACAATGGTAGTGTTAAAAAGTGGGGAAGGATTCCTGTTCAGTCAGACGATGGAGATAAACTGGAGTCTCCAACACTGCTATCCATAGAATAGGCTGCAACATGCATGGAAAAAAATACTGCTTGTTGCCATAGCAACTTTGACTCCCTCAGTAAAGTGCTGCCCACCGACACGAGAAGTGGAGGTTGGTATTACACATCCAATCTTCATGTAGATTTTTAGTTTAGGTATGGTAAACAACAAAATTAAAAGCCAATCATGATTTTGAACAAAGCTTTTAGTTTTACACAGGGTGGCCTCTCTCACGATAACATTGTGCCAATAATACATGTCAGGAATCAGATTCAGAGATTTTCCTTACACCTGTGTCACAAACCCATTCTGAATGACATAGCATAAAAACATGCAATTTTATAAAAAAGAATATGTGTATTACGCTAATCAATCCGGTTCTCCCAGATCAGCATTACAAAATGGATGAATTGTTGAAACATAAATGAGCACAGAATACTTAAATCACTCTCTCCCCTATTATGATGAATGGTGCTGTACTGAGAATCATTAGGTTCCATCTGAGACCCTGTCAGATCATGGAATCCTTACAGTGTGGAAGCAGACCTTTCAGCCCATACCACCTCTCTGAAGAGCATCCCATGCAGACCCAAGCCCTATCTTATCCCTATAACCCTGCATATACCCATGGCTTACCCTGCACACAATGGAGAATTTAGCATGGCCAAGCCACCTCACCTACACATCTTTGGATTGTTGGAGGAAACCAGAGCATCAGAGGAAACGCACACAGACACAGGGAGAATGCGCAAACTCCACACAGTCTGAAATTAAACCTGGGTGCCTGGTGCTGTGAGGCAGCAGTGCTAACCACTGAGCCACCATGCCACCCCAAGAGCTTCTTCTACCTTAAGGCACTCTTTAATGCCTATTTTGTTGGGGTGGTGTGTGTGTGTGTGTGTGTGCATGTGTGCGTTTTGGCTCAGTGACTAACTGGTTGTGAATTCTACTCATAAAAGTGGAATTCCAGAGGCCATGAGAATCTTGGCTTCCAGCTGCACACCTTGAGAAAGTACCACCTACTGAAAGCTGCTGGCTAATCACAGGCTGGTCCCTCCTGTATATGTAACGGTGCCACAGCGGAGATGGTGACTGGTGCTGCAATGACTTGAGGCCTGGTGTTGGTTTCTGCATCCTGGGTCGCGGGTGAGTGATTCAGGGGGTAAGCAGAAAGAACACCCACAGCCCCATGCCCCGATGCTGGGTCCTTTCATCAGGGAATGATCATTAACGTCCTCCCCCCACCCTCACACTGCCCCCTGCCCCAGGAGCCTGAATGGCAAAGCTAAATGCACAAATTCTCATCATGGACAGCCATGGAATGGTGACTGGAAGATGAGAGGGTGCTCGTTTGCCAAATTCCCACCTGATTAAAAATCATATCCTCATCAGCCCGCCATGAAAGGGGTGCAATATTCCGTTCCTCAGTCCTGAGGGACGTGTCTTTTGAATCAGATTAAATGGGTGTCCTGACTGCCCTCTCACGAGTCCATAAGTGACTCCATTGGCATATCCTAAGGAAGTGCAGGGGAATTCTACCTGGAGACCTGTCCTATATTTATCCTTAAACCATGATTGAATGTATGGTTGTGGCAATTCGCTCTGCACAAATTGGTTGCCAAGATTTTGATGTTATAAGAGACTTCACTTTGAAGGGGAGATCTGGTGGTGCAGCAAGTAACATCACTGAATCCAGCTGTAAACTTTCATTGTAAGTCCCACTCAAGAAGCCAATGGCCAGAAGAAGCTTCTGGAAATGAATGAAACCTATTACAGATAGGGAAGGACACCACTTGCACTGGGACAACACATCCATCCTCGGACAAGCCAAACAGAGACATGCATGAGAACTCCTAGAAGCATGGTATTCCAACCGGAACTCTACCAACAAACACATCGAGTTAGACCCTATCTACTACCGCCTGAGAAAAAGAACAGGAAATGACATCATCACAGGAAATGATATCACCACAGGAAATGGCATCACCAACCCAAAGAGACCCAAACATTTAAACAAAAAGTAGAAATCATCAGCAGTGCTTCGAACGGAGGCCCACTGAAGATGTTACCTACTAGGGTGACGAAACATCTGGAAAAGAACCTTCTAGCTCAGCGAGCAAACCTACATCCAGAACCTCAACCTGATCCACAAATCTTCTCAAAACTCGCTAAGACTGTTTTTACATTTTATAATCGCACAGTTCCTTGGAAGGAAGGAAAAAAAGAAAGAAAGGAGAGAAAGTTCAGGGCCCGATTTTAACTCATTTCACATCATTAAGTCAATGTTCACAGTGTGAAAGTGAATGAGTTAAAGCTGGGCCCTTGATTTAGGAATCTCTCAATAAAGTGAGGCCTAGGTGCAAGACAAGCCTCACTTTATTTTTAAGTCGATTTGTCATGAACTCTTCCTGCCCCCTTACTCATAACAGTTTCTAGATTTCAATCTTGTTTCTTCTAATTTTGAATGAGGGAATGTATCCTTGCAGTTTGGCTGGAATAACACCAATGAAAGCAAAATAGGAGGAAATTGCAAATGGTAGGCTATTCCTGGTAACGATAATGTGTAACGTTGATTGTTTGCACATTGTAACTGTTTATTCTAGCTGTAATTTGAGATTAGTGAAAGGAATGAATAACATTTGGGGTTTGGTCTTGAGTTTACCACCCAATGAGTAGCTCATATTGGCACAACGATTATTCTCTCTTTGGTTTTGGATTGGATGTTTCCAAATTTGAGCTAAAAAAATTAAAATGCAAACCATGCATTTTAAAATTTGACTGTGACAAGATAAATCAATTTGCTTGACCATCTGATGATGTGGACATAGCATTCCTTAAAGTTACCTGGAGGAGTTATTGACAGCAAAAGGAAAAGATCTGGAAAAAGTTACAATCCCATTTCAGTGATCCACGTCAAAACTCTACTAAATAAGATCTGAAGGGATCCCCAGGGTGATTCTCAAAACATTAGTCTCCAGATAATGTGATTAGGAAGGAGTGTGGAATGTTACTGTTCATTGCAAGGGAAAGTGAAGTGAACGTAAAAGTGGTAAATAAAAGCAAACGTAAGATACTGTGAATGCAGAAATAAAGGAACGTTAAGCATGTGAAATAGGTGAAAATGCTTGGTGTGAGAAAGAGAAAATACGTCTGCTCTGTTGAAAGGATAAGAGGTATACCAGACTCATAACACTGATTGTTTCTCTCTCCCGAGATGCTGCCAGACCTGCTGAGTTTCTCTGGCAATTTCTGTTTTATATAAGTCGGGAAGTTTTAGTGTAGCTGTACAAGGTCTTGGTAAGACCACATCTGGAGTACGGTGTACTATTTTGCTCTTCTTATCTGAAAAACAATAGAATGTATTCTCTTGTGCAGGAGACTGAAACAAGGGGGCACAGTTTCAGGCCAAGGGATCTTTTTGAGTTAGAGATGAGGAGGAATGTTTTCTCTCAGATGCTTAGTTGCCTGTGAAACTTTCTTCCCCTGAAAGCAATGGGGGCTAAGTGAGACAGATGTTTAGTAGACATAGGAGTCAAGGATGTTTGGGAAGGGATAGATCAAAGGAAAATGAAGCTGACACCACAAACATATCAGCCTTGGCCTTACCAAAGGGCAAAGCAAATTTGCAGGGGCAAATAGCGTACCCTGCTCTTCAGTCCAGTGTATTCCTTCCAGCTCTCTCTGGGTGCCATGAGGCCTAGCACTTCAGGTATCTCCTGTCTCAGAACCCGTCGGGTACCCATGGGTGCTCAGTCAACTCCACTTTGAGGATAATCTTCTCATTGAAGTGACTGAGCTGAGCTGAGATAGTCACTCACAGAGAGGGAAGATTAGAGTAGAAGTGAATCAGTCAACAAATAGTCAACAAATAGCAATGGTAAGTGGATGAGAAAGCCATAAAGCTCCCATGAGAAACTGAGGAACTAGACCTAGATATGACCTAGATATGAGAAGAGGTCTTGTGGTACATAACAGCCCCTGCCTCCGAGCTAGAAAGGAGATTTGAGTCTCACTCTGGGACCTCAGAATTAGAATCCCTACAGTGTGGAAACAGGCCCTTCAGCTCAACAAGTCCACACTGACCTTGCGAAGAGCAACCCACCCAGACCCACTCCCCCACCCCTCATTTCCCCTGACTAATGCACCTAACCTACACATCCCTGAACAGTATGGGCAATTTAGCATGGCCAATTCACCTAACCTGCACATCTTTGGACTGTGGGAGGAAACTGGAGCACCCGGAGGAAACCCACGCAGTCACGGGGAGATTGTGCAAACTCCACACAGACAGTCGCCTGAAGTTGGAATCGAACCTGGGTCCCTGGTGCTGTGTGGCAGCAGTGCTAACCACTGAGCTACTGTGCCACCCCCACTTGATCTCCATGATAGGGCCCCTTGCTGAAATATTTGTTTCATCAAAAAGCAGATGTGAGGTGTTGGAAGACTGGAGGCTGGCTAATGTGCTGCCTCTATTTAAGAAAGGTGGTAAGGAAAAGCCAGGGAACTACAGAGTAAGCCTGATGTTGATGGTGGGTAAATTGTTGGAGGAAACCCTGAGGGACAGAATTTACATGTATTTGGAAAGCCAAGGACTGATTAGGGATGGTCAACATGACTTTGTGAATGGGGAATTGTGTCTCACTAATTTGATTTAGTTTTTTGAAAAAGTAACAAAGAGGATTGATGAGGGCAGACTGGTGGATGTGATCTTGTGGACTTCAGTGAGGTGTTTGACAAGGTTCCTCAAGGTAGACTGGTTAGGAAGGTTAGATCACATTGAATACAGGGAGAACTAGCCATTTGGATACAGAACTGGCTTGGAGGTAGAAAGTGGTGGTCGAGGGTTGCTTTTCAGACTGGAGGTCTGTGACCAGCGGTGTGCCACAAGGATCGGTGTTGTGTCCACTGCTTTTTGTCATTTTATAAATGATTTGGATGTGAACGTAGGAGGAATGCGTTAGTAAGTTTGCAGATGACACCAAAATTGGAGGTATAGTGGACAGTGAAGTAGGTTACCTCAGATTACAATGGGGTTTTGATCAGATGGGCCAATGAGTGGCAGATGGAGTTTAATTTAGATAAATGTGAGGTGTTGCATTTTGGAAAAGCAATTCAGGACAGGACTTATACACTTAATGGTAAGGTCTGAGGGAGTGTTGCTGAACAGAGACCTTGGAGTGCAGGTTTATAGTTACTTGAAAGTGGAGTCGCCGGTAGAAAGGATAGTGAAGGCGGCATTTGGCCTGCTTTCCTTTATCGGTCAGAGAATTGAGTACAAGAATTGGGAGGTCATGATGCAGCTGTACAGGACATTGGTTCGGCCATGCTTGGAATATTGCGTGCAATTCTGGTATCCCTGCTATATAAGGATGTTTTTCAACATGTAAGGGTTCAGGAAAGCTTGACAAAGCCCTTCCTGAAGAAGGGCTGATGCCCGAAGCGTCGATTCTCCTGTTCCCTGGATGCTGCCTGGCCTGCTGCGCTTTTCCAGCAACACATTTCCAGCTCTGATCTCCAGCATCTGCAGACTTCACTTTCTCCTCTTGACAAAGATGTTGCCAGGGTTAGAGAATTTGAGCTATAGACAGAGGCTGAATAAGCTGGGGCTATTTTACCTGGAGTGTCAAAGGCTGAGAGGTGACCTTTTGGAGTTTTATAAAATAATGAGGGGCATGGATAGGGTGAATAGTCAAGGTGTTTTCCCCAGGGTGGGGGAGTCCAAAACTAGACAGCATAGGTTTAAGGTCAGAGGAAAAAGATTTAAAAGGGATTTAGGAGTAACTTGTTTATGCAGAGGGTGGTGTGTGTATGGAATGAGCTGCCAGAGGAAGTGGTGGAGGCTGGTTCAATTACAACATTTAAAAGGCATATGGATGGGCATATGGACAGGAAGGGTTCAGAGGGATATGGGCCAAATGCTGACAAATGAGACTCAATTTATTTAGGGTATCTGGTCAGCATGGACGAGTTGGACCGAAGGGTTTGTTTCCGTGCTCTATAGCTCAATACTTTGTAAGTGGAAATTAGCCAAATAGATTGACTATTGACCTGTAGACCTTTTTAATACATCAACAGCAAGTGGTAAGAATGGGAGATTCCTGTTAGCAGATAAGTTTGATGTGGATTGCTTCTGCCCCCACCTTTATTAGGAATGCTTCTTAAATCAGAGATTTAGCATCTTTCCAACTTCAGGTTATTCTGGAGTACCTTATAGCAGATGTTTCAAGTTGAGTCCCTGTTGCAATATTAGCAAAACACCATAGCAAGCCCCTAACAACAGCAATAAGATGATGGCTAAGATAATCCATTTCTTTCAGCGATGCTGATTGAGGGATTTGTTATAGAGTTTGAACTGTGAAAAACAGAGACATGTTGCTGAAGCTTTTTGTGTTGCAATGATCAGAGCAAACACGAGAATGCCCAATTTCAAATGATCATACCAATTAATACTCTGGGAAACGCATGCTTATTGGTTGGTAATATACTTGGCATTACAAGCACAAGAATGCCAAAGATATTGCCAACCCAATTGGCATCCCTTTCCCCTGTTGTATATGTTGTTGTGATGATTTGAAATTGGGCATTCTTGTGTTAGCCCTGATGGGTACAACATGAAAAACTTTGACAATGTTTGTGACATTCAGGCTATGAGTCAGCAAGGTGCTGGGTAGAACTCTCTTCTTCTGTAGCCAGCCAAGAGGGTCGATGGTACCTCATGGTAATATTTTTATGGAAGACAGCTTGTCCAACAGTACAGGACTCCCTTGTTACAGCACTGTTCAAGTTAGCATTGAATGGCTGACTTCTGCTCTTATGTCTTGTGGTTTTGTGGATTTTCAGTCTGGATTTTCTGCACAAGTTGTGGGAGTGGAACATGGACCCAGAAGCTTCCAACTCGGAAGTGAGCGTGCTATCCATTGGAGAAAGGAGAGAGGTTGAAATGGGGGTGTGGGTTAAATGGGGAATGAAGAGATAAAGGGCATTAACTCGTTTTCTGTATCAAAATGTCTAAACTTTTGTGTTTCTAATGCCAAATATCTAGCCAACTAACCAACATTCTTTTCCCCCTTAGTATAAATGGTAGGAAAGTACAATGAAGGAGAGAAGTGAATTGCTGTAATATTTTCAAACACTTGATAATACTGAAGTAATGACTAAAAGAAAGAGAAATCTCCAAAATCAATATGATTTAATCAATGTAATTTTCAAGGTTGAATCGGTTCTGAAGTATTCTGTTACTCAATCCATTCTTTCATCACTCTCTTCCAATTTCTGAGTCTACAGACAATCAATCCCCCCCAAAAAAAATTGGAATGTACTTTCACCTTCTGACTGACCAACCACCTCGACAATTGCATCACTTCACTTTTTTTGTACAATCGTCAACAGGAATAAACCTCTGTTCTCAAGTTTATCTTAAAAACGGAGTCACGGAGTTTGCTTGTGGGAGAGATACACTTTGTGGTTTCCGCTGCCGACAAGATTAAAAACGAACGGTGTCACATCGGATTAGAACACAGTTACAGTCTCTGATTGTGAGCCAAAAGGTCAAATGAAGAAAGGGGGTTATGCACTTGCTTGAGCAACAGAGGGAAGTGAGCTATTAATGCAAAATATTCTGTAATCCCTTCAGCATGTGGCGGAACAAGGCACTTTTAGTTGCTGTGGAAACAGAAAAATTTGTATGATTCTTTTACTCCAGCATTTTCCATTTCAATCTGAGTTAGATACTTTTGCTTGGACAATATTGGAGCTTTGCCTTGTCATACGTTGTGTATGTAAAAGTGCTGTAATCAGAATTCAGGGCCTGTGCCTCAAACAAGCATTAGGTCCAATTAAGAAAGGGAGAAATAGCAGCAAGTGTAAGCCACTTGCCACCTTGAGCCTGCCCTGACAATCAATGTGTGTGATCTGATGTGGCTTTAACTCCACTTTCCTGTCTGCGTTCCAAACCCCTTGTTGACTCCCTCGTTGAACGGTCTAACTCAGCTGTGAATATAGTCAATGATGCAGTCTCCATCACTCGCTGAGGAGAGAATCCCAAAAAGCTGACGATCCCCTCAGCAAAGAAAATCCTCCTCATCTCCTTCTGAAATAAGGAGACCCCTTATTTTGAATCGTGCCCTGTTGGTGGAGCCATTCGAGATTCTTTCACAAGGAAAGATGTCCTCAGTGTCCATTCTGTCAAATCCCCTCATAATTTTATACACTTCAATAAGATCACCTCTCATTTTCTTACAACCCAGTGCAAGTACTCACGACCTGTTTGAACCTTCCTCCATAAAGGGTTCATTTGGAAATTTTCTTCCAAATATCATTAAGTGACTGGATACAGCCTGGACAGTGTAAGCTTACTGTTCTCAAGCACTTGGTTGCCAAAGCAGTGGACATTAAATGATCGGCTAGAGTAGTGACACTCTGGGCGTTGGGGAGTGGAGCTTCAGAGCTGGGGTCTGTTACAGCAGGAGCATAGCTGTTATAGGTCAGTCAGAGATCCATGTCAGTCACTGTTATATACCATGTGACAACTGTACTTAACCAGCCTCCCAGTCCATGTTTTTAGTGAGAACTTTATTTCACTAAACCAGATTCCATAAAACTAATCTCACTAATTATTAGCTTCCCATTTTTATACAACCAATTCACACCCAATTATCCTTTCATTAATAAATCTATTACCTGTTCCCTCATTCCATTAAGTCTCAGACATTCCTTCAAACCATATTAGATCATAGAATCCCTACAGTGTGGAAACAGGCCATTTGGCCAAACAAGTCCACACTGACCCTCCAAAGAGCATCCCATCCAGGCCCATTCCCCTTCCCTATTACTTTACATTTCCTCTGAATAATGCACCTAACCTACACATCCCTGAACACTACGGGCAGTTTAGCATGGCCAATTCGCCTAACATGCACATCTTTGGACTGTGGGAGGAATTCTATTCGGCCCATTGGGTGCACACTGGCTGTCCAAAGAGCAGCCCACCCAGCCCTCTAACCTAGCACCGGGACCCCACATCTACCATGGCCAATCAATCTAGCCTCCACTCCTCTGGGTACCACAGAAAATTTAGCACAGCTAATTCACTTAACCTGCACATCTTTGGACTGTGGGAGGAAATTGTAGCACCTGGAGGAAACCAACGCAGACACATGTGCAAACTCCATGCAGACAGTTGCCCGATAGTTGCTGGAATCGAACCCGGATTCCTGGTACTGTGAAGGAGAGTGCTAACCACTGAGCCACGGTGCTGCCCAAAAAGCTAAATAAGGTTATAAGATGAGAAAGCAATAAATGCTTGCCTAGCCAGCAACACTCACATCCTGTGAGTGATTAAAAAAAAAATTATTTTTACATCATGGAAGGATGAAAAGATTTACAAAGACATTGCCAGGGTTGGAAGATTTGAGCCATAGAGAGAGGTTGAATAGGCTGGGGCTGTTTTCCCTAGAGTGTCAGAGGCTGAGGTGTGACCTTATAGAGGTTTATAAAATCATGAGGGGCATGGATAGGATAAATAGATAAAGTCTCTTCCCTGGGGTGAGGGAGTCCAAAACTAGAGGACATGTATTTAGGGTGAGAGGGGAAAGATATAAAACAGACCTAAGGGGCAACTTTTTTACATATATGGCGGTACATGTGTGGAATGAGCTGGCTGAGGAAGCGGTAGAAGCTGGTACTTTTGCAACATTTAAAAGGCATCTGGATAGGTATATGAATAAGAAGGATTTAGAGGGATATGGGCTGGGTTCTGGCAGGCAGGACTACATTGGGTTGGGATATCTGGTCGGCATGGACAGGTTGGACCTAAGGGTCTGTTTCCGTGCTGTACCTCTCTGTGACTCTATGACTGTATGACTCTATCAACATATAGTAATAATTATGAAACAGGACAAGGTGACAATGTGTTATATTCCCATTTTTCTACTCTTTTAGCCAACAAACATGCCTCACCTCACTCAGAGCCATTTACTACTTTTCTGCTCTTTTCAACCTCCCAAGTTAATTGAGAACCCATCACAGAGATTTCCAATAAAAACCATCACTAAAAACACCAAGTTCCTGACAACTCTCAAGATGGAAACTTCAAAGCACATTGTCCCAATCTTAATTATTTTAATTCTTTGTTTACCTGAATACTATTTTCCTTCTTGGGATTTTTCACAGTTGCACTCAACTCTACTTCAAAACAGTTATTAGCTTGGGTGCCCAGCCTATTAGATTTTGACATTTTTCCATTTCAGTTTCCAAACTGCTGCATATTTTGTGAGGCCTTATTTTGACCAAAAGCAATGGGATGAACATACTTCAGGTAAGCTTGCTGATGAAAAGTTGATCCACTCTGCCTGATTTATAATCCAATGGACTTTAAAGCCTCAGACACCTGACCTCCAACTGGGAATTCTGCTTTAAGTCTATTTATGACAACGTTTTCATATTCATTGTTGCCACTTCTTAAAAAAATCTTATGTGCATCATAAAGATGCCTGCAAGCTAATCCTTATGGTGCCAGTAAAATATAGCAGGGTCTGTTTTTAGACAGCCTGATTTTAATAAGACATACCTTACTGAGAAGTGCTAAACTATAAAGGCATCATTCACATTACATTCACAATTATTTAATCTCCAGGGAGTCCTCACTGCATTTGGTGCCTCCTTTGGAGGGTAAAGAAACCCTGCCATCTTGAGCTGAGCTACTTGCTAAAATGTGTGAGATCAATTTATCAACACCCCCCGTGCTGATAAGAGCATAAGCATCTTCAAAACTTCTGTTCCTGTTGTAGATGAATCTGCTCATAACTTGGTTCTCCAGTTTTTCTTCAAAACCTCATGCCATTGACCCTGTTTTTGCCTTATAATTCTCACCAGGACATACCTTCTCTGTGGAGAAAGTAAGGACTGCAGATGCTGGAGATCAGAGCTGAAAATGTGTTGCTGGAAAAGCGCAGCAGGTCAGGCAGCATCCAGGGAACAGGAGAATCGACGTTTTGGGCATTCCTGAAGAAGGGCTTATGCCCGAAACGTCGATTCTCCTGTTCCCTGGATGCTGCCTGACCTGCTGCGCTTTTCCAGCAACACATTTTCATATCTTCTCTGTGCATATTTGCCAATGTGATACTAGGAGAAAGTTAGGACTGCAGGTGCTGTGGAATCAAACTCGAAAAGTATGGCGTTGGAAAGGATGAAGGATTTATGCCTGAAAGGTCAACTCTCCTGCTCCTCGGATGTTGCCTGACCTGTTGTGTTTTTTCCAGCACTACACTTTTCGACCTATGTGATACGGCAGGTTATCCCCTCCCTGGCACCTCTGTGGACACCTCAAATTCTCTCCAGGTTTATTCTTCTTGTTTTTTTGTCACATCTTTTAACTTGTTTCTGGTTTATTCATGGCGATTAAGAATTTCTGGGCTCCTAGTGGTATTCCCGGTTTTTACTATCTTTCTGTTTCAGGACGCAAGATAGCACCGGCAAGCAAGAAGTTGGTTTGAAGTGTGTCTACTTCAATGCCAGAAGAATCCGGAATAAGGTGGGCTAACTTGCAGCATGGGTTGGTACCTGGGACTTCGATGTTGTGGTCATTTCGGAGACATGGATAGAGGAGGGACAGGAATGGTGGTTGCAGGTTCCAGGATTTAGATGTTTCAGTAGGAACAGAGAAGATGGTAAAAGAGGGGGAGATGTGGCATTGTTGGTCAAGGACAGTATTACAGTTGCAGAAAGGATGTTTGGGGACTCATCAACTGAGGTAGTATGGGCTGAAGTTAGAAACAGGAAAGGAGAGGCCACCCTGTTGGGAGTTTTCTATAGGCCTCCGAATAGTTCCAGAGATGTAGAGGAAAGGATAGCAAAGATGATTCTCGATAGGAGTGAGAGAGACTGGGTAGTTGTCATGGGGGACTTCAACTTTCCAAATATTGATTGGGAACACTATAGTACGAGTACTATAGATGGGTCAGTTTTTGTCCAGTGTGTGCAGGAGGGCTTCCTGACACATTAGATTTGGTACTGGGTAATGAGCCTGGCGAAGCCACATTAGATTTGGTACTGGGTAATGAGGCCGGCCAGGTTTAGACTTGGAAGTAGGTGAGCACTTTGGTGATAGCGATCACAATTCTGTTATGTTTACTTTAGTGATAGAAAGGGATAGATGTATACCACTGGGCAAGAGTTACAGCTGGGGGAAAGGCAATTACGATGTGATTAGGCAAGATTTGGAAGCATAGGATGGGGAAGGAAACTGTAGGGGATAAACACATTAGAAATGTGGAGCTTATTCAAGGAAAAGCTATTGTGTGTCCTAGATAAGTATGTACCTGTCAGACAGGAAGGAAGCTGTAGAGCGCGGGAGCCGTGGTTTATGAAGGAAGTGGAATCTCTGGTCAAGAGGAAGAAGAAGGCTTATGTTAGGATGAGATGTGAAGGCTCAGTTAGGGCGCTTGAGGGTTACAAGGTAGCCAGGAAAGACCTAAAGAGAGAGCTCAGAAGAGCCAGGAGGAGACATGAGAAGTTGTTGGCGGATAGGATCAGGGTAAACCCTAAGGCTTTCTATAGGTATATAAGGAATAAAAGAATGACGAGAGTAAGATTAGGGCCAATCAAGGATAGTAGTGGGAGGTTGTGTGTGGAGTCGGAGGAGATAGGGGAATCATGAAATGAATATTTTTTGACAGTATTCACTCTAGAAAACGACAATGTTGTCGAGGAGAATACTGAGATACAGGCTACTAGACTAGGTGTGATTGAGGGTCACAAGGAGGAGGTATTAGAAATCCTGCAGAGTGTGAAAATAGAGAAGTCCCATGGGCCGGATGGGATTTATCCTAGGATCCTCTGGGAAGCCAGGGAGGAGATTGCCGAGCCTTTGGCATTGATCTTTACATCGTCATTGTCTACAGGAATAGTGCCAGAAGACTGGAGGATAGCAAATGTGGTTCATCTAGAAAAGAATAATTTGATTAGGGATAGTCAGCACAGTTTTGTGAAGGGTAGGTCGTGCCTCACAAACCTTATTGAGTTCTTTGAGAAGGTGACCAAACATGTAGATGAGAGTAAACCGGTTGATGTGGTGTATATGGATTTCAGCAAGGCGTTCGATAAGATTCCCCACAGTAGGCTATTGTACAAAATGTGAAGGAATGGGATTGTGGTAGACATAGCAGTTTGGATCAGTAATTGGCTTGCTGAAAGAAGACAGAGGGTGGTGGTTGATGGGAAATGTTCATCCTGGAGTCCAATTACTAGTGGTGTACTGCAAGGGTCGGTGTTGGGTCCATTCCTGTTCATCATTTTTACAAACGACCTGGATGAGGGCGTAGAAGGGTGGGTTAGTAAATTTGCAGACGACATTAAGTTCGGTGGAGTTGTGGATAGTGACGAAGGATGTTGTAGGTTACAGAGAGACATAGATAGGCTGCAGAGCTGGGCTGAGAGGTGGCAAATGGAGTTTAATGTGGACAAGTGTGAGGTGATTCACTTTGGTCGGAGTAACCAGAATGCAAAGTACTGGGCTAATGGTAAGAATCCTGGTAGTGTAGATGAGCAGAGAGATCTTGGTGTCCAGGTACACAGATCCTTGAAAGTTGCCACCCAGGTTGACAGGGTTGTTAAGAAGGCATACAGTGTTTTAGCTTTTATTAATAGAGGGATCGAGTTCCGTAATCATGAGGTTATGCTACAGCTGTACAAAACTCTGGTGCGGCTGCACTTGGGAGTATTGTGTACAGTTCTGGTCACCGCATTATAAGAAGGATATGGAAGCTTTGGAAAGGATGCAGAGGAGATTTACTAGGATGTTGCCTGGTATGGAGGGAAGGTCTTACGAGGAAAGGCTGAGGGACCTGAGGCTGTTTTCGTTAGAGAGAAGAAGGTTAAGAGGTGACTTAATAGAGACATGTAAGATAATCAGAGGGTTATATAGGGTGGACAGGGAGAGCCTTTTTCCAAGAATGGTGACGGCGAGTACGAGGGGGCATAGCTTTAAATTGAGGGGTGATAGATATAGGACAGATGTCAGAGGTAGTTTCTTTACTCAGAGAGTAGTAAGGGTATGGAATGCTTTGCCTGCAACAGTAGTAGATTCACCAACTTTAAGTACATTTAAGTCGTCATTGGACATACATATGGACGTACATGGAATAGTGTAGGTTAGATGGGCTTCAGATTGATATGACCGAAGGGCCTGTACTGCACTGTAATGTTCTATGTTCTACGTTCTGTCCTTGTTAAACTACCGTTTCTAACTCTTTCCAAATTGCTACTGTTTGACTTCCCCCTCGTATTAATAGGACTTCTTTCAATGGTTTTTATCTCCTTCAAGAGCATGTTTGCTCCCAGACTGAGTTTGGGCAGGTGTGGCACCCAGTGGCATTGGTGGCATCTCCATTGGTGAGGTCTATCAAGGACCCATAGTGGCGAGGTCATCGATGCAGGCGAGATGGCACTGAAGAGTGGCAACTTATGTTCCAGTGGGGCAGAGCAGTGAAGAGACATGCGCCTGGCCACCAGGCCCACGGTGGAGCATTTAACTAGAAGGACTGTAAAGTCAAACACTTTATCTTTATCTCTTTATTCTTCTGCCTTTATATTCTACATTTTAGTTTATTTTTCTGTGTGTTAAGATGGCAGTGGAGAGTGATGACACTATACAACAGTTTCTACTGTATTTTGTAGTAAAATACACGTGACAACAACTTCAGATAATTTTATTTCATTTATTTTATTTATCTTTTTAATATTTTTTTTCACTGTTCTGTACCTCATTTCTCTTGTTCCCCACTCTCTCATCACCTTTTTCCTCTCCACTTTCCCCTTTGCTACCCTTCTCCCCCGTTTTCCATTTTGCCTCTGCCTCACCCATCCCCCACATATTTTGTCACATAGCACTGGCTTCAGCCTTGGTCACTCACAGCTCCTAATCCCCCTATAATCTCTCCATGCACTGTCATTATCACCTCTTTATTGCTACCTTTGCTTCTGGAGCCATGACTCACCTTCTCTCAGCCCAGTATAAATACCTCCCTATTTCTCCCCTTTTTTTAGCTTTGACAAAGGGTCAGTTAGACTCAAAATGTCAGCTCTTTTCTCTCCTTACAGATGCTGCCAGACCTGCTGAGATTTTCCAGCATTTTCTCTTTTGGTTTCAGATTCCAGCATCCGCAGTAATTTGCTTTTATCCACTTCTGCCAGTTGTCCATTGAGACTAATGGCCTCACATTAAACATTGGAATTGATTTGTCCTTCATCAGACAATTGCAACAATTTGATTCTCATAGGTGAGCAACATTTGGGTCAGAAAAGTCCCTGGCTCCTTCCTATTTTCTACAATCCCTTCAGAATCTGTAAATTCCTAATCCAACTAGTCTGGTTCTCATGCTAAACAATCATTAATTTTCTGTCTTTCCCAATAACATTCCCTGGGCCTTTCCATTCTATAAGACATTCTCTTTTGTAATAAACTAGCTGTCTCTGATTGAAATGAAACAAGGAACTGCGATGGGTGGAGATCTGAAATTGCTGGGGAACTCAGTTGATCTGTCAGCATTAATGGGGAGAAAGTAAAGCTAATGTTTTGAGTTTGGTGACTCTTCATCAGAACAAACGGTTTGTCCTGATCTTACCTTACATCTTAAGCCTCACTGGTTCTTTCTGACACTTCAATTCTGATGCAAATTTTTCTGTGTACATGCAGTGCATTCAAATACTTCATAACCGTAGCACTAATTGTTGCCCCTTCCCAAACTGGAGGCTGATCACTTATTACTGTTGGACCTTTTCCTACCAAAAAATGACTGGTATGGTCTATATTCTCCAACCATCTTAGCATGGACAGCCGACACTAGCAAAGACAATAATTTGCAGTTTGGCTGAACTGTCAAAGTTTTATGAGCCATTTTGTCTATTACTGAATGGCTCCTCTCACATAAGGTAAAAACAATGACTGCAGATGCTGGAAACCAGATTCTGGATTAGTGGTGCTGGAAAAGCACAGCAGTTCAGGCAACATCCGAGGTGCTTTTCCAGCATCCTCTCACATAACCCATTATTAAAAGGATTTTGTGCTGCCATATTTACCACTATTATGTTCATATTTACACACGTACTTCTAAATTAATTGTTAGCAAACCCCACCATCAATTATCAGTGAGAAATTTTGTTTGTAATCCAAATCTGATGCCTGTCCACTTTTCCTTGACTTTATCCACAATTCTTTTCTTATTTTCTTTTCATATTTTGTTTCATCTGTGCTTTCTTCACTGACTGCCTACTTAATAACAATGGTATTTCACTGGACACTAAAACAATGTGACTCAAATGATTAATTCTGGTTGTTTTACGACGAAGGAACACTCTTTTCAAACATTTTAGTGTGCTATCATCTCTGAAACTGGTGGTAACTGCTCCTGGTAAATCAGTTAGATTTTCAGTCTGTGATGAACTCTGTTTGATTTTCTTGTACTCAACACAATGGTGCAAGTGCCCAGAATGATATCGACTGTGTAATACACTTAATGTCTGAAGTGGGAGATGGCACGGGGCAGGGTGACAACAAGCACATGGACACACAAGATGGCCGCTGAGTCATAAGTTGGCCACTTAACATACACAATGTCTGCCAGGCCACAATATGGAGAGAGACAGCAGAGCAAACACAGACACTGCCTGGGGCCGCTAGAATGCCAGCACAATGCAGTCACAACCTAGTTGATTAGTTTAAGGTGGGTGGGGGAGAGAATACACTTGAGTAGCATATACTGTCCACCAAAGTGTCTGGGTCCAGCTAACACCTTTGATAGAAATGCTAACAGCTTGATACAGACTCAATACAAAGGGTTAATAGCCAGGGCTGCAGTAATCGCCCCTTTCAGGAAGAGCGATTAGCGCCCCATTACTACAGCCATGGACTTCTGTCCAGACATTGAAACTGACAACGACTACACTGAAATTAACAAACGCTGCGCTGGGACTGACAATGATTGCATCGAAACCATCAACAATTCTGCAATGTTGGCAATAAACAATTATGTTACAAAGAGAATAACCTCATCACTGACCTATTGTATTACAAAATGTATAAAGGTGTCTTGACATGTTCTCTGGGTTGAGAGAAGACTCACAGCTGACCACTGTGCTGTTGGTGTTTCTCTCTCTCTGGAGCTTGTACAATAAACTCTGTTATTGAACCCCGACTCTGACTCTGAGGCTGGTGATTTTCCCCACAACATGTCTAAGTCAGAGAATTGTGTGGTTAAGTCCTACCCCAGCAACTTGAGACCTGATGGAGTGCTGCGCTGATGCAGCTGTTGTCCTTCAGATGAGATATTGAGCTAAGGTCCCATTTGCTGTCTCAGATAGACATAAAAGATCCCATGGTGTAACGTGAAAGGAGAGGGGAGTTATCCTTTGTATCCTGGTCAATACTTATTCCTCAATGAACATTGTAAAAACATTATTGCATTATAGTTTGTGCACAAGTTGCCTCTATTGCTACCTACATTCGAACATCAACAACACTTTATTGTACATTATTGACTGTGGAGTATGGGCTATATGTTATATACTGTACAGTCTATAAAGAGCTAGGAACTAATTAGCCAGGAGTCGATGGTTATGCGTAAACGTCTCAGGAGCTACAATCATGGCCGCACTGGAGAGTCACATGAGGTCGAACAGGATAAAGTTAAAAATCACACAACACCAGGTTATAGTCCAACAGGTTTAATTGGAAGTACACTAGCTTTCGGAGCGACGCTCCTTCATCAGGTGATAGTGGAGGGCTCAATCCTAACACAGAATTTATAGCAAAAATTTACAGTGTGATGTAACTGAAATTATACATTGAAAAATTGATTGTCTGTTAAGTCTTTCATCTGTTAGAATACAGTGATAGTTTCACTTCTTTCATGTGTAAATCACAAAACCTTTTTTAAAAAAAGTTGCAAAGTTAACAATGGTGATAGCTAGACAATATGTTGAAGGTGTTGGCCCCCTGTGTTCTCTGTCTATGCCATGATGTTTAGATTGATTCTAATCTAAAAAGTGAGATAACGGAGTTTTACATAAATGCATACAGTTTTTGAGCAAAGTACAATGTAACCCTACAAGTACAAATTCACCCCACAAAATATATGTGTGCATGTGGGTCTTTGTCTGTCTGTGTGTCTGTCTGTCTGTCTGGGTTGGGGTTTGTAAGTGTGAGAGTGTATGTGTGTGTGTAGTGAGTGCAGAGTGTCTCACGTCTGTGAGGGGCTGCATGTGTGAGTGTGGGAGTGCGTGTGTCTGTAAGGGTGTGTGTGGGTGTCCGTGTGTATGTGTGTATTAGAGTGCCTTTCTCTGGACCAATACCCCGGCCTTTCTCTGGACCAATACCCCTGCCTTTCACTGGACCAATAACCCTGCCATTCCCTAGACCAATACCCCTGCCTTTCTCTGAACCAATAACCCTGCCTTTCCCTGGACTAATAGCCCTGCCTTTCCCTGGAACAATATCCCCGCCTTTCCTGGACCAATACCCCTGCCTTTCTCTGAACCAATAACCCTGCCTTTCCCTGAACCAATAACCCTGCCTTTCCCTGGACCAATACCCCTGCCTTTCCCCAGAACAATATCCCCGCCTTTCCTGGACTAATTCTGCTGCATTTCCCTGGACTAATTCCCCTGCCTTTCCCTGGACTAATACCCCTGCCTTTCCCTGGACTAATACCCCTGCCTTTCCCTGGACTAATACTTCTGCCTTTCCCTGGACCAATACCCCTGCCTTTCCCTGGACGAATTCCCCTGCCTTTCCCTGGACTAATATCCCTGCCTTTCCCTGGACTAATATCCCTGCCTCTCCCTGGACGAATTCCCCTGCCTTTCCCTGGACTAATATCTCTGCCTTTCCCTGGACTAATACCCCTGCCTTTCCCTGGACTAATATCCCTGCCTTTCCCTGGACCAATACCCCTGCCTTTCTCTGAACCAATAACCCTGCCTTTCCCTGAACCAATAACCCTGCCTTTCCCTGGACCAATACCCCTGCCTTTCCCCAGAACAATATCTCCACCTTTCCTGGACTAATTCCGCTGCATTTCCCTGGACTAATTCCCCTGCCTTTCCCTGGACCAATACCCCTGCCTTTCCCTGGACTAATACCCCTGCCTTTCCCAGGACTAATATCCCTGCCTTTCCCTGGACTAATACCCCTGCCTTTCCCTGGACCAATACCTCTGCCTTTCCCTGGTCCAATACCCCTGCCTTTCCCTGGATGAATTCCCCTGCCTTTCCCTGGACTAATATCCCTGCCTTTCCCTGGACTAATATCCCTGCCTTTTCCTGGACTAATATCCCTGCCTTTCCCTGGACTAATATCCCTGCCTTTCCCTGGACCAATACCCCTGCCTTTCCCTGGACGAATTCCCCTGCCTTTCCCTGGACTAATATCCCTGCCTTTCCCTGGACTAATAACCCTGCCTTTCCCTGGACTAATATCCCTGCCTTTCCCTGGACTAATACCCCTGCCTTTCCCTGGACTAATACCCCTGCCTTGCCCTGGACTAATATCCCTGCCTTTCCCTGGACTAATACCCCTGCCTTTCCCTGGACTAATATCCCTTCCTTTCCCTGGACTAATACCCCTGCCTTTCCCTGGACTAATTCCCCTGTCTTTCCCTGGACTAATACCCCTGCCTTTCCCTGGACTAATACCCCTGCCTTTCCCTGGACTAATATCCCTGCCTTTCCCTGGACTAATACCCCTGCCTTTCCCTGGACTAATATCCCTTCCTTTCCCTGGACTAATACCCCTGCCTTTCCCTGGACTAATTCCCCTGTCTTTCCCTGGACTAATACCCCTGCCTTTCCCTGGACTAATACCCCTGCCTTTCCCTGGACTAATATCCCTGCCTTTCCCTGGACTAATACCCCTGCCTTTCCCTGGACTAATACCCCTGCCTTTCCCTGGACCAATACCCCTGCCTTTCCATGGACCAATATCCCTGCCTTTCCCTGGACTAATACCCTGCCTTTCCCTGGACTAATAGCCCTGCCTTTCCCTGGAACAATATCCCCGCCTTTCCTGGACCAATACCCCTGCCTTTCTCAGAACCAATAACCCTGCCTTTCCCTGAACCAATAACCCTGCCTTTCCCTGGACTAATACTCCTGCCTTTCCGTGGACTAATATCCCTGCCTTTCCCTGGACTAATACCCCTGCCTTACCCTGGACCAATACCCCTGCCTTTCCCTGGACCAATACCCCTGTCTTTCCCTGGACGAATTCCCCTGCCTTTCCCTGGACTAATATCCCTGCCTTTCCCTGGACTAATATCCCTGCCTTTCCCTGGACCAATACCCCTGCCTTTCCCTGGACGAATTCCCCTGCCTTTCCCTGGACTAATATCCCTGCCTTTCCCTGGACTAATACCCCTGCCTTTCCCTGGAATAATACCCCTGCCTTTCCCTGGACTAATATCCCTGCCTTTCCCTGGACTAATTCCCCTGCCTTTCCCTGGACTAATACCCCTGCCTTGCCCTGGACTAATATCACTGCCTTTCCCTGGACTAATACCCCTGCCTTTCCCTGGACTAATATTCCTTCCTTTCCCTGGACTAATACCCCTGCCTTTCCCTGGACGAATTCCCCTGCCTTTCCCTGGACTAATATCCCTGCCTTTCCCTGGACGAATTCCCCTGCCTTTCCCTGGAATAATATCCCTGCCTTTCCCTGGACTAATACCCCTGCCTTTCCCTGGACTAATACCCCTGCCTTTCCCTGGACTAATATCCCTGCCTTTCCCTGGACCAATACCCCTGCCTTTCTCTGAACCAATAACCCTGCCTTTCCCTGAACCAATAACCCTGCCTTTCCCTGGACCAATACCCCTGCCTTTCCCCAGAACAATATCTCCACCTTTCCTGGACTAATTCCGCTGCATTTCCCTGGACTAATTCCCCTGCCTTTCCCTGGACCAATACCCCTGCCTTTCCCTGGACAAATATCCCTGCCTTTCCCTGGACTAAAACCCCTGCCTTTCCCTGGACCAATACCCCTGCCTTTCCCTGGTCCAATACCCCTGCCTTTCCCTGGATCAATTCCCCTGCCTTTCCCTGGACAAATATCCCTGCCTTTCCCTGGACTAATATCCCTGCCTTTCCCTGGACCAATACCCCTGCCTTTCCCTGGACGAATTCCCCTGCCTTTCCCTGGACTAATATCCCTGCCTTTCCCTGGACTAATACCCCTGCCTTTCCCTGGACTAATATCCCTGCCTTTCCCTGGACTAATACCCCTGCCTTTCCCTGGACTAAAAACCCTGCCTTGCCCTGGACTAATATCCCTGCCTTTCCCTGGACTAATACCCCTGCCTTTCCCTGGACTAATATCCCTGCCTTTCCCTGGACTAATATCCCTTCCTTTCCCTGGACTAATACCCCTGCCTTTCCCTGGACTAATTCCCCTGTCTTTCCCTGGACTAATACCCCTGCCTTTCCCTGGACTAATACCCCTGCCTTTCCCTGGACTAATATCCCTGCCTTTCCCTGGACTAATACCCCTGCCTTTCCCTGGACTAATACCCTGCCTTTCCCTGGACCAATATCCCTGCCTTTCCCTGGACCAATACCCCTGTCTTTCCCTGGACGAATTCCCCTGCCTTTCCCTGGACTAATATCCCTGCCTTTCCCTGGACTAATATCCCTGCCTTTCCCTGGACCAATACCCCTGCCTTTCCCTGGACGAATTCCCCTGCCTTTCCCTGGACTAATATCCCTGCCTTTCCCTGGACTAATACCCCTGCCTTTCCCGGACCAATATCCCTGCCTTTCCCTGGACTAATACCCTGCCTTTCCCTGGACTAATAGCCCTGCCTTTCCCTGGAACAATATCCCCGCCTTTCCTGGACCAATACCCCTGCCTTTCTCTGAACCAATAACCCTGCCTTTCCCTGAACCAATAACCCTGCCTTTCCCTGGACCAATACCCCTGCCTTTCCCTGGACTAATACTCCTGCCTTTCCCTGGACTAATATCCCTGCCTTTCCCTGGACTAATACCCCTGCCTTTCCCTGGACCAATACCCCTGCCTTTCCCTGGACCAATACCCCTGTCTTTCCCTGGACGGATTCCCCTGCCTTTCCCTGGACTAATATCCCTGCCTTTCCCTGGACTAATATCCCTGCCTTTCCCTGGACCAATACCCCTGCCTTTCCCTGGACGAATTCCCCTGCCTTTCCCTGGACTAATATCCCTGCCTTTCCCTGGACTAATACCCCTGCCTTTCCCTGGAATAATACCCCTGCCTTTCCCTGGACTAATATCCCTGCCTTTCCCTGGACTAATTCCCCTGCCTTTCCCTGGACTAATACCCCTGCCTTTCCCTGGACTAATATCCCTGCCTTTCCCTGGACTAATACCCCTGCCTTTCCCTGGACTAATATTCCTTCCTTTCCCTGGACTAATACCCCTGCCTTTCCCTGGACGAATTCCCCTGCCTTTCCCTGGACTAATATCCCTGCCTTTCCCTGGACTAATATCCCTGCCTTTCCCTGGACGAATTCCCCTGCCTTTCCCTGGACTAATATCCCTGCCTTTCCCTGGACTAATACCCCTGCCTTTCCCTGGACTAATACCCCTGCCTTTCCCTGGACTAATATCCCTGCCTTTCCCTGGACCAATACCCCTGCCTTTCTCTGAACCAATAACCCTGCCTTTCCCTGAACCAATAACCCTGCCTTTCCCTGGACCAATACCCCTGCCTTTCCCCAGAACAATATCTCCACCTTTCCTGGAATAATACCCCTGCCTTTCCCTGGACTAATATCCCTGCCTTTCCCTGGACTAATTCCCCTGC